>NW_024351735.1:1209044-1432822 GCF_902729225.1 Pteropus medius
CATCCAATCTCACTGGTGTCTCCACTTTCCTTTGACCTGACCTCACAAATTTCCGACTCTTGACGGAGTTGGAACTCTAGCCCAGAACGCTTTCTCTCTTCCTCTCCTTTCAGACCTTGTATCAGTTATCTACTGCTGTATGCCGAACCACTCCAAAATTTGTTGGCCTAAAACAATATTCGTTCATTTAGCCCAGGATTATGTGGGTTGGCAATTTTGACGGGGCTCTGCCAGGAGGGGTTTCTTCTGTTTACAGCTGGGATCACTGATGGCTTGGCTGGGGGCTGACTCGTCTCAGATGGCTTTAACTGAAACAGCTCATCTCTTGAAGGTGGCCTCTCTTCCTTCAGTAGGCTTAGCCTGGGCTTATTCATGGCAGCTGGATGTATTCCAAGAGAATGACCAGAAGCATGCAAGGCATGTCAAGGCCTGGGCACAGAACTGGCACCTCTTCATTGCCACTGTTATAAGGCCAGCTGAAATTCCAGGAGTGAAGGAGTAGACTCTTGATGTGAGGAGCTGAAAACTCACATTGCCAAGGACGGAGACACAGGAAGGGCAAGAATTAAGGCCATTTCTGCAAACAATCCACCACAGATAGTAAATGCCCTTTGAGGTCCACCTACGCCCTGAAGCCTTTCTTAAATACTAAACGCTGGTAGTGACCATTCCCCACAGTGCACTCCTGCTGCATTTGTAGTCCGTATCACTGAGATCATGTTATTTCATTGAGCCCAAATGTTTCACTTTTACTCCAATCTCTCCAACTAGAATGAAAGCTTATTAAAAAGCAGGGACTATATTTTACTATTCCCTTGTTTTAACCCAGTTTGGGGCACACATTAAGTACTTAATGTCAGCTGATTAATCATGGTCAGATGTAACATGCTCGCCACAGGTAACCTCAATACTGCCCAACACTGTCAGAGAGAGATGGAATTCCAGGCAATAAAAACAACAATAAAATTTTATAGCACTGGCTTAAAGAGTCATTAAATGCATACATACCCCTCTTAGTACTTTACAAAGCATTTTATCTATGATTAAACACAAACTGCTTCCTATGTTTTTTTAATGCCTTTTTTCTATGTATTTTTAAATGCCTTTACCTTTCTCCCACATTTTTTCCTACTCTCTCAGCTAAATAGTAAGGGGTAATTCTTGTGGATATTTTTTGTGCGAAGGTAGACTAAGAACTATTTGCGTACATATTTCATTTGAGTTCTTGCATTGGAGTCCTCATTTTCGAGGGCACCCATACATTGCAAGGGATGTTTCCTGCTTTGGTCCTTTTGAATAAAAGGGGAACGACATTTCTAATATGATTATCATGTGTTTGAGAGACAATATGAATAAATGCTCTTTGAAACAGAGACAATGTAATTTGTCCACATCATTGTTTTAAAAAGACAAAAATAAAAAGGTTCATTCTTGTATCCTAAAACCAGGATTCTAAAACTTTAGTGTACATCAGAGTCACTTGTGCATCAAAAAGCACAGACTGCCAGCTCCAGCCCAGAGTTTCTGACGCAGTAGGTCTAGGGCGGAGGCTGGAGAACCTGTACTCTAACAAGTTCGCAGGTAATACTGATGCTGCTGGTGGAGAAACCACACTTTGAGAACGACTGCCAAAAACTTGAGATTTATAAACTTCAACAGAAATAGTGTAATAACACTATAAATTTGCAAATATATTAGGCACTGTATTCAAATATTCCATGTCCCCTCCATCATGAATTTTTCCCATTCCAATTTTGAAAAGGAAATGTGGATTGCCTCCTTGGTCATTAGAGACTGATGCTATTTAGCAGACTTATTCTGACTAGTTAAGGAGGCATGGATGACCACCTATTGAGAGTAAAGGTGAATGCCTCCTTGAGGACTTACCTTGTTTCAGAGGTCAGCTCGAACCAAAAGGAAAACTAGGGATCAGAGCAGTTGTCATCATGCTACCTGAGAACATTTGATCTGCTCAAGCAGGGAAAAAACAGAGCAACAAAATTATGCAGGTAAATGTGAAATACTATTTTTACTAGTTTAGAAAATCTGAAGAGGAAGTCCTCAGAGCAACCTGAAAAGGTTTGCCTATCCCCACCCCAACCCCCTACATTTTATACCTGATAAATGCTTCTAAATGGTGGCTACTGAAGGGGCAACAGGAAATCCAGAGGTATTGTTATCTATTTTATCATCATTGACCAATAGCACACAGAGTGCACACCTCCGGCCATAAATCATGGAACAACTATACCCCTGGTCCTGGAGTCCTGAATTTGCAGTCTCACTAAGAAGCCTCACTTGCTTGACAGCCTGTCTTGGAGCAGACACAGAATCCAGAACAATTTAGACGTGGTGAAAACAATAAGCTGGGCTTGAGAAAAGAGCAAGTCAAAAGAACCAGTGAATTATAGACCCATAGAAGCCACCTGTCAGAAGCAAGGTGGCAAAATATCTCAGCTGAGGAGTAGCTAGAAAGTTAAGGAGACTTCATTAAATACCAGCTGCAGTATGAGTCTTCAAGAACTGGGCCAAGCCCCTTGAGTCACAGACACGGGGCCCTGGTCACTCCCATATACTCACCCACCCACCCAGCCATCCCTCCAACTATCCATTTCTTTAATTATATAATTATAAATGGCAATACTATGTAGCATAAGGTGGCAATAGAGAGATGAAAGGCTCCTGCCCCGAGGAATCTCAGAACCTAAGCAAAATAAGTCAAAAGAAAAAATAGAGAACCATGTGATTTCACTCATGTGAGGGATATAAAACCGAAAGCAACAAATGAACAAGATAAACAAAAACTCATAGACACAGACAACAGAACAGTGGTTACCAGAGAGAAAGGAGGGTGGGAGCGTAGAAAAGAGTAAAGGGGGTCAAATATTGGAGATTTGACTTTGGATGGCAATATACAGACAAGGTGTTATAGAACTGTATACTTGAAATCTATATAATTTATTAACCAATGTCACTCCAATAAATTTAATTAAAAAGAACTTTTAAAGAACCTAGTGCCATTAATTTCCATACTTTGATACTACATGAAATCCTGTAGATTTCACGTATTTCGGCCCACCTGAGAAGGAGGAAGGAGAACGAAACCAAGAGGATTTCTTTCTCGCTTTTCTTGTGATTCAAGACATCTTTGAACTTTGTGGCAAGTATGGAAGATCAAAAAGTCTCATTTAAGTTCATTTCCTTAACTCACCAAGCAACAGCCCTACCAGACAACCAAGAGATGAACATTCACTGGACATATGCATTGGGAAATATATGTAACGTATAGAGACATAACTGGCCTGCTGTCAGATTCCAATTCTGCTATTTATCAGCCCCATAACCCTAGGAGAGTTTATGAATCTTCTGAGCCTGTTTTCTTATTAAGTAAGCATAATACCTGCTTTATTTCATAGGACCTTTGCAAGGATTAGAATAGATTAATATATCTATTCTAATATCTTGTATATCTATTCTATATCTATGAAAATTCTTGAGGAACTCCATTGTTATACAAAATACAATGTGGATAAATGAAATCTAGCCCTCAAGAATCTCCCAACCTAGTAATAAAGACAGCACATTTTGGAAATTGACTTAAACTTGCTTATATGTCAAATTCCTTTATTGTCAGAGCTCATAACTTCCCAGGGATGCTTTATTACATTATTAGACATATCTAACTATATAAAAGTGCTTTTCTATAACAGGCTGTAAAGTATTTATTTAGGACCTGGTCATAAAATTCAAACGGTGATTCTCTGATGTGCAACAAAGTCATAGCACTATTTGTTTAGATTAAGTCAGCCACGATTGCTGGTCTGAGGCTGGCAGCCGTGTCTCTCCATCATCTGTCCCATCTGTTTGCATAAATTAATGATTTTCTTTTGAAGGAGATTTATTGATGTTTACCATTGTTGTTGTTGTATGTATGTATGTATGTATGTATGTATGTATGTATCTGTTTTCCGAAGGAGAAAAGAGGGACCTAGGGAAGAAGAAGAGAGAGGAGGAGGAGGAGGAGGAAAACAGGACAGTATGGGCTGTCTTCCCCATGCCAGCTCAGAACAAGGGATGATCCTTCCAAGGACAAAATCACAAGCGAAAGCTGATGTGGCTATTTTATGAAGAATGTTATAAAACTGAAAACATTATAAAAAGTATGTTACTCTAAAACACCGGTGAAAAAGTTAAAAAGCGTGAGAGGGAGTGTGGGAGGGAAAGACTGCTTTCCAAGACTGCTTTCCGTTTCTGAGAAGGACCACTGCAGATGTGTCCTGCAGGAACTAAGGGGGAACAAGACAGCTGTGGGAATGTCACTGTGCTTGTCAGGGAAGTGGGGGAGCTACGTTCTCATGGCAGTGCCTCTTAAGAAAGATGATAGAACAGAAAAGAGCAAATTTTCCCCACGAATGTGAGGCAGCACCCCTGGTGGGAATCCACAGCCATTACCATGGCACGCTTTGGAAGAGCTGGTGGAGAAAGGTGGATATCAAGCCACAACCCTGTAATTACACCCATATAAGCTATTGTCCCTCTTTGGGGACAATAAGATGATGAATATTCATGTTATTACTAACATTATCATTAACTAACACAATACTGTGAGGTAGAAAAGAGATTATTATCATTATTCTGCAGTTTATTGAAGCCAGTTGTTGAGATCAAATACTGTTTATATTTTATCACTTCTCCTTGAGCAAAAGTTTCTCTCTTATGCTTTACTAGTAGAGAAGCACTATCAATAGATAACATATACACCCAACAGAAATATGCTACTTAAATCCTATATACATTATACATAAATCTCCTCAAAAACTGACTTGAAAATTTCATTGTGCACTGACATTTAAGAATAATGAATATGAATTTTATTTATTTATAGGAATATTTTTGGAACTTGTTGTTGCTATTTACAAATATGCCAAATTCGAAGAAAGAAGAGATTTGATGGTTGAGTTCCATCTTTCTCAGTGGTAAAAATAAACGACATTTTCATTTTCCTTCCAATTATTCCAGAAAGATTCAATGGATATTCTTAAAATTTCTAAGAAATTTTCCTAGGAATGAATACAACCTGGGAAGAAACTTTTTTTTGAAAACCTTATAGGAAATTATATGGTCATACTTGTAATAGAATATTTTTCTAAACTTTTACAGTGACATACCCCAACTGAGTCAAAAAAAAAAAAAAGAAAGAAAAAGAAAAAAGCAAATTATAAATAGTGAGACTCAATGATACAATCCTAATATTCCATTTTTGACAATTCGACAGTTATTTCACTATGGAAGCCCTCAAAATCATCCTTCCCTTGAAAGGAATAGGATATAGATGGCAAATTCAATCACATAGAGAGAAAACTAACAGATGTTCAAAACTTAGGTGGAACTGCTGTCCACCTTACATTGTGCATCTCTTTCCATGAAAATAGAATACTTTAACTTTGTCAGTTTTGTTTTCCTTTGGTTTCACAGATTGTTCTGCTTTAGAACAGTCCACACATGCTGATAGAAAGACATTTTGTATTCCTTAACACAAACATAACTCCATAAAAACCATAATTACTTTATGTCAACTTCTATTCTGCAGTTTTAGTAAAAGTCTCAGTATGGTAGAGTTCGTTGCTAGGTTGAGTGGGGCACTAAAGTGTAGGAACCTGAAAAACAAAGACACGTAATAAAAGAGATCAAAGCAAGATAAATCATTAACTTTCTGCCTTTCTAGTAGGTTTTGCACCAGTTTTTACTATATCTACTCGTGAAAGAGTGGTATATATAAATATTTTATTACTCACTCTCTAACCCTGAGTGCCACATTAGAACATCATAAACTTTTCCCATTAGATTATGTTTTGAATCATAGAGAAATACATCAAATGTTAGACCAGGAATGAACCCTAGATATTTAGTCAAAGTTCTTAATTGTATAAATGATAAAAAGGGTCTGGTAAGCTGATTACCTTCCCCATGGTCATAAAGCTCATTGTTTTCAAAAGTAGGTTTAGAATTCAGGCCCTTGCTCTCCCAATTCTATGCTTTGCCCATGAGCCACAATAGTTTAATTAAAAACCACGTCATAAGCTTCCCCCAAAAGCCTAGACTTTTCTTTCAAAATTCATTTCTGTAAGTGATAGTATTCACAATCTTAGCACCTCAGAAATGCTGAGTTCTCAGTACCTAAAATGCTAAATTCTCCATCACAAATGTTTCCTCTTACACAAGTAAGAGTGGTCAAGCACTAAGCAAGCACTGAGCAGCTTACTGGCCTCTTCTCCTAAGAACACTATTTCCAAAAAACAACAAGCAACAGATTACTACTTATTGTCCCTGTTTATTGAGTGTGTCATTTTTCCATAGCTAAGATCCTGCTGGATGTAAGAAATAGGCTTAAGTCGGGGCATGAAAGAGTTAAAATCTTTTCCATTATCTTTTTCGGGAATGCATCAGTGTTGGTTCCCAACTCTGGAATTCCCCAGGTGAAATCCAAAACTAGTCCCCATACATGGAGGGCAAAGAGAGATCAAAGAGTCAGACCATCCAGATTAGTAGGTGGCAGCTTTAATAAGCAGGGAAAGTTACCTAAGAGATTGTAACTCATTTCTTTGTTTTAATGGAGTACATCCTTCAGTAGCCTCCTGTGAAAGAGTTCATGAGAGTAAATGGTGGTTTAAGACTGTCCCTACACTTCACTGGCAATTAATCTGTTCTTACACTACATTGAGAACTTGGCTGGGTATAGATTTCTAGGTTGGAAATTGTTTTCCTTTAGAATGTAGAAAATATTGCTCCATTGTTCTTTCTTAGTATTGTTTTTTGAAATCTGAAGCCATTCTAATTCCTGTTCTTTATATTCCAATCTCAGAGGAAATAATTATACATAAAAATATGTTTTTATATATATATAAATATATATATATATGTACATACACATATTGTTTACAAATACGGGATAATGCTTTTTTCACTAATTATAATGTCACCAGACTTAATTTCATGTCAATAAAAGTATTTATATAATATCTTGTTTAGGGCTATCTAGTATTCCATTTATGCTATACTTAATTTAATCACTCTTCTATGTATGGATATTTAGATTATTTACAGTTTAGTAAGATTGAGAACAAATATATAATTAAAAGCCTTTTAGCTAAATCTTTGCATAGATTCTCAATTATTTATTTACTAAGTATAAGTTGATCAGTAACTGAAAAGCATAAGACTTTCCCTCATCTTTAAAATGGAAATATTATTTGTTTCATAGACTGGTTTGGGGATTTAAGTAAGTAAATCACCTAATACATAATGGGTAAAAATAACTTCTCATATTCTCTCTACATTTATATAACCTACAATCAGAGTTATGCATACTAGACTTTATTTAAAAAATCACTGAAAACAAAAGTTCGGTTTTTAAACACTGCCATCATTTGAACTTGTACTTTTTACTCTTAGCTATTTTCTGTTTTCATTTTCTTTGTATCTGGTTCTGATCTTAATAGAAGTAAAAGTCCCATGGCTACATAGCCCAGATATAAGTTTTAAAGTATTTTTGCACTTTTCTAAAGTGAAACTAACAAATACGTATTATGTGCCAGTTTATAGGCCTCAAAAAATGTATTAGTTTATAGATATGGCTCATTTTTTTTTTTAAATCCAGAATAACATTATCTAACTTAGTCACCAACTTTATTCACCACATTTAATATTGGACTACTTTTGGCTATTTCCAAAACTGGAATTTATTCTCAAAGAATGAATATTTGCTACTCTTGAGCACATACAATAGAATGTGATAAGCAGCACAGTTGGGTGGAAAGAACAATGAGAAGTGAATCAGAACTTGCTTCAAAATTCAGCCTGTCATTACCAACTACATAACCTAAAGAAAGTCATATGATCTCACTGAACCCATTTTTTTTTTCTACAAAATAATGATGCAGGCATCTGCCTTGTTACCTTTTAGAGCTGTTGTTGATACCTGCTTCCCGTGACAAAATGCACAAACCCCAGACTGAGCTGGAAATACAAAACTGGGTAAAAAGAAAAGAGGCCCTGACCCTCCCTAGGTAACAGAATGAAAATAATATTGTCTGTGAAAGCATTTAAAGTTTTTTTCATGCTCCCAATATGATGTCCACCCTAGAATCATGGGATAATTCAGAACCCAATTCTAAGACTTTTTATTAACTTTATGATTAATCATGGGAGTAGGCAATACAACAGTATCTTAAGGACGAAGCTTCTAAAAGTTACTAAGGGATAAACCTCCCAATTTACTGTGATGGCTTTCAAAATTCCCTTCTAATTCAGCTATTCTCTCCCCTAGTACATCCCCTGTGTGACTCCTTCAAAACTCTTATCATACTTTGTAAGGATCTACCTGGAGGATAGGTCCGAAGATGCTCCTCTACCAGACCTCAGAGTAGCCTGGTGACCTGCTGGGCCCCTGAAGCATGCACTGCTGGCCCAGGAGCATGTGAAACCCTCCTGTGGATCAAACTACAGGCTTGTTCACTGCTTATTACCAATGTCCTTTGCATCATACTGCATTAATACTATAAAAGAGATTACAAAAATCTCACAAAGCAATTGAAAGAAAGGTACAGAATTCTGTTTAGCAAGCTAAACACATGTTAAAATGTGGACGATGCTTTAATTTACCCAAGACAAACACAATTTTCATGTTACTATTTAAAGTGAATATCTACCAACCTTCAAAAAAAAAAAAGAATTCTAACTATAACCTTTCCATTATTGCATGTTAAGAAATATAGGATAGTAAATGTTAAAGAGAGGGATAAACCCAAATAAGCTAAGACACTACTCTGGAGTACTGGAAAGAGAGGGAAAAAAGCTTTGAGATATGCCCTGCTAACCTCAAATGTATTTACCTCATTTTAAGGTCTCTTTAGTCCCATGAAAATATAAAGCACAGTCAAACATACTTAATGAGGAAGACTCACTAGGCGCACAGCTTACTACATTTCCCAGCCTGCCTTGTAGTCAGGTGCAGCCCTGTGACTGAGTTTCTAGCCAACAGAAGGTGAGCAGAAATTATGTGCATCACTTCCAGGCCTGGCCCACGAGCATCCTTCTTGCTGTCTGGAAGAAATATAACCCCTGGGTGCTTCATCTTGTGCTGAAGAAGGAGTCTCCATTAGTCTGACTGAGTTACCCAACTGGAAGAGGACCACTCTACTCATTTATTTACCCATCCAATATCACCATAGGAACAAGAAAGAAACTTCTACTACATTTTCTACAGAACATTTTGGGAGCTGGCTACTCTAAATATAAATAATAGATTCCAACAGAAATTTTTTAAAATTGAAAAAATAGAGCATATGTTTTGAAAATATTTTGAGTCGTGCTGGTGTCATTAAAATTCTTGAGAGGAAATAGAATGGTAGTTATGAGTTTGAGCTTTGCAATCAGATGGGCCTGAGGTTGAGTCCATGTTTACCACTAGCCAGATATGTGGTATTGATCAAGTTTCCCTAAGCCTCAGTTTTGGTTTTTTTTAATGTACAATATCGAGATAGTAATAGATCTATTTCATAGTATTGCTGTTTATCACAGTGCTTGGCACATAATAAGTGTTCAAGAAAAGCTGGTTATCATTATTATTTGTTTTTTCACAATAGAAAAGAGAAGTTTTATTAGAAGGAAAAGTACACTTCCAGACGTGAAGTGGGCCCGAACAAGAGAAGAATGGCTCAAAGGCCTGGTTATTGTTATTTTTAAAAATTAAATTATAACAGTCATTAGCACTGTTATAAAGTAATTCTGGCTTTCCTTCCAGGAAAAAGTGGGATTGCCTTTCCCTTCCCACCCCTTAGAGTTATTTGTATTCATGTGATCTATTTTGCCCAATGAAATAAGACTGGGAATGACATGTATCATTGCCGGGTAGAAGTTTTAGGAGTCAGCATGCATTTAAAACACTATCTCTTTTTTTTCTGGGACAGCAATGGTAACGATCCAGCTAGTGTCTGCTCTGTCAGCTTGGGTCCCAGAGTGAGGAAAACACCAGTCAACCCTTGATGTATATGTAGCATGGCCAAGAAATAAATTCTTATTGCTTTAAACAACTGGAGATTTGCAGAGTTATTTCTTACTAGCCCCTCCTGGCATATACAGGAACAAATATTCATATGGTAAGTTAGTTTTAAAAATGGTTTCACTGTTTTATAGCACTTCTAATAATAATATCTGACAATTATAGAGTGCTCACAATATTCCAAGAACTGCTATGCACTTTATATGTGTTAACTCAGCCATTTCCACAATAACCCAATGAGAAACCTGCAGTATTCTTATTGCCACTTGGTAGGAACAGAAAAATTAAGCAACTTGCCCAAGGTTACATAGCCAGTATATAGTAGAAACCAGTGTTAAACCAGCCCCTCTGACTCTTGAGGCTGTGCTATTCACCTTGCATCTAATACTTCCCGAAGTAGAAGTCATGGCGTACCTCCCAGGCCCCTGCTATAGGACCAAGGCTCTCAGTTCATCAGTCATTAGAGTGTTGGCTATCACTGGACTGCTCAGAACATGGTTCCTCCCTGGAATTCACCCTTAGGCAAAGAGAGCTGCCTCACCCAAGTTAGGTTTTTCCCTAAAGGACTGGCAGAGATTGTTGCACCTCCATTTACACCGCAGTTGGAATTCAGCTTGTCCCTTTGCCATTTCCTGCTTTCCTCCCATTGTTCCCTGATGCATTCCCCAATAAATGTTCTTCATTTAAATCTCAGAGGCTCAGAGTATGTTAAACTGCATATCTCCTTGTATAATGCTACACATGTACATAAACATACACACTGACTACATGTTAACTTGGTGCACAATTAATTGCCAAATGACTGTCATAGATCATGTGAGTTCAGGGAAAGTAAAGATCACTCGGCTGTCTAGAGGAGATTGGAATGATGAAACCTCTCACAAGATAATGGAGATATAGAATCTTTTACTTTCTCAATCGAAACAGTACACTTCATTTCTCATAAATGTCACCTGTAGTGATTTAGATCCAGAAAAAGGTCAAAAAGGGAACCACATATTTTGTAGATAACAAATGATAGTTGGTCTTCATTATGACTTTTGTTCATACTTGTAAGTAGAAATTAGAAGTTGTCTCAAGGTTACATAATTCATAAGCTGGTACTCTTCATCTCTTTCTTGAAGACAGATGTCTCAAGAGACTGGAAGGTATGTATCGTTATTGTACCAAATATTACATATCTCTGTGTTTTAGTTATACATAAGGATGCTATTGAAAACTGATGTCTTAAATTGATTTTGATTTCTAAGAAATGATAAATAGAACCTAAATTTTAATTCATGACACATCGGCTCTCTTGCATATCTTAGCTTGCTTGACACCTACTTCCAACAAAATTTAAAATGAGCCAAGCATATTTCTGATGTGTTTCTTTTACCACAATTGAGTATTTATCACAATTTAAGATCTGTCCTAATATCTATTGTCTACATTTCCTCAAAAGGGAAATACATGTTATAAGTCCTGAAATAAATAAGCAGTTCATAGTGGTAGTCACAAAACAGGCCAAATTATAAAACCAAAAGATTCTAAATGAATCTGTATAATTTAAAATAAACATTAATACCTATTTTGCATTGATATATGCATACCTTATACATTGTACTTTCTGATTACATACCTTTCCTACATGTTGATATAGATAAATGGCTAATTTTATATAGAGTACATGAGAAATTAGATTTTAAATTTTCTTCGTTATAGATTGTCTTAGGCTGTTCAGGCTGCTATAAAAATACCATAGACTGGGTGGCTTAAACAACAGAAATTTATTTCTCACAGTTCTGAAGGCAGGAAGTCCAAGATCAGGTTGCTAGTATGGTTGGATTCTAGTGAGAGCTCTTTTACTGGTTTGCATATGGCCACCTTCTCCTTGGATCTTTACACGGCAGAGAGAGAGCGAAAAAGCAAGCTCCTGTGTCTCTTCAAAAAAGGGCACTAATCCCAGATGAAGGCTCCACCCTCATGACCTAATTACATCCCAAAGACCCCGTCTCCAAATACCATTACACTAGTATTAGGGCTTCAACATATGAATTGGGGGAGAGGGGAGACACAAATATTCAGTCCTTAGAAAATATTCTTATTCTTAATCTAACCAAAGAAGTTTTAATTCAGCAATGAAAACTTAATATATAGCTTATATTGTCCATAGAATTTTTTTAAAGTTTAAATCAGTGTGGAGCTTGCACTTACAAAATTGGTAACAAAACAAAGCCTTTCTTTACCATCATTTTGAAATGTAAATAAGAATTGTATTCTTTATTGGCTGCTTTAATTGTGTTGAATGTACATTAAATTATGTTAATGCTTCAGTGAGGACATATTTATGCATTTATATTACTACCCATTGAACAATTGCTTTCTTTTTCCATAATTACGAATAGGAATAGGATATATGCAGTCTGTAAATTAGAGTAGTACTTGAGAGCAACCCCTTGGAGTAACCAAGAAAAGAACAGCTAGAGAGAGTGGAAATGTCAAATTATAGGATATTTTCAAAGAAACAGTCTATAAAAAAATTGCAAGTGCCTGAGACAATTCAAACTAATCAAAGAACTACTGGAATGGTAGTTCTTAAGAGATTTGGTTTAGTGCCTAGAAAAGAATTATCTAAAATTAGCATATCAATTATTTGCGGGTAAACAGTTGCTTTTCCTCCAGCTTTAGAGCATATAAAAACAATTTGTTTATTAAAGTAATTTGTAAATCTCCCCCTCAGCAATCTTATTTTATGTATTAACTTGGACACATTAAAGTAAGGTTTGCTACGTACTCGCCTCCCAGGTGCATGCCTTCCATTTAGCTATAACACAGTCTGTTTATTTATGGTATCAACTGCTAGACTTCCAATTCATCTTCATTATCTGAAAGGCACATATTATACTTTTTTGTCCTGCAAATGCTTCTCCTATCAAAATAAATTTTCTCATTAAAATGCCTATGCATAAAAATAAAAGTATTTAATTTAAAACAAGGTTTTAAATAACGGCCTTTCTAAATATAATAAGGCATTTTCCTTACTATATTTTACATCCTATAATTACTTGATCCAATCCTGGGATTGCCCAGGACAGAGTAGTTCAAATTAAGTGGTTCAAAAATCCTCCTGAGAAGAAGAATATCTCAAAACTTGTCCTTGACTCTCAACCAGGCACATTCACCAACAACAAACTCTGACATAGAATAAGTGAAAGTAAAAATAATCATGATTAGAGTAGATATTTTTAGTTAAGAGGTTATATTAAACAGAAAAGTGATTTCTGTTTTTAAAAAGTTATGAAATAGTTCCTTCTCAAAATAGTTATTGACAATATTAAACTTCATTAATTTCTTTTCAAATTATTACAAATTCTCAACTTAAAAAACGGGCAAATATTAAAATATTTATTACTATAAATAGTTTAGATTACAAGGCAATAATCAGGTTGGTATATCTTATATAAATCAGTTACTCTTCATAATTATGAAAAAGGATGATATGGCATATGGGTTTAGAAGACAGGCTCTGGAGCCAGATTATCTGAGTTCATATCTTGACTTCACCACTTCTTAGTTATGTGATAATAGGTTCATTTAACTAACTCCCTATACCTCAGGTTCCTCATCTAATAAAAGGAGATGATCATAATTATACCTACCTCTTAGAATTATTATAAGGATTAAATGTATTAATACGTGTAAAGCAATTAGAACAGTGCTTAGCACACAGTAATAACTCAAAAAGCATTATATCCAGTTTTGCCAGTTAACTTTTCATACTGAAGTTGGCTTATAAATCTCCCAAAATTTTATGTCCTAGTGTAGAAATTCATATAATCTATTACATGTACAGATGTTTTTTAAGCTTCCTACCATTGAAAAATGTGTATATAACATTTTGACATTTAAAAAAAATTGAGAGGATTTTTTAGAAAAGCTTGATGTCATAAAGAATTGTGACCTACTTACGTCTGGTCTGTGAATATTCCAGCCTTTCATACCTGAAGTTCAGAACATAAGGAACACGCCACACTGTGCTGCATCCCGATCTCTGCAGCTCATCGTTCTTTCTTTAACAATGATACCTAGAAGAAGGCTCCAGGATAATATAGCTGCCCTCCAAGTAAGCAAACTAAAACATTCAGGAATGTGTACCCACAATCTCGTATACCATCCTTTGGACCCCTCAAGCATCTATCATTCATCAATTTATGTCAATCCTTCTAAAATCATGTTCTATTTTTAATCTATACTACCCTAAGAGGATGGTAAGCTAAATAGGTATATTACTTTCTTTTTATATTTGTCCTGAAAACTATACTTTTAACCTAAAACCATAAAACTTCTAGAAGAAAACATAGGCAGTAAACTTTCTGACACTGCTACTAATAATTTCTTTTCAGATACATCTCCTCAGGCAAAGGAAACAAAAGAAAAAATAAACACATCAAACTACATCAAACTAAAAAGTTTTTTTCACAGCAAAGAAAACTATCAACAAAACGAAAAGACAACCTACTGAACAGAAAATACTCACTTATGACACATCTAATAAGGGGTTAATGTCCTAAATATATAAAGAACTCATACAACTCAACAACAACAAAAAACAATCCAATTAAAAACTGGGCAGAAGACCTAAATAGATATTTCTCCAAAGGAGATGTACAGATGGCCAATAGACATATGAAAAGATTCTCAGGGTCACTAGTCATCAGAGAAATGCAAATTAAAATCACAATGAGATATCACCTGACACCTGTCAGAATGGCTATCATTAATAAATCAAAAAACTACAGTGTTGATGAGGATGTGGATGGGATTATAAATTGGTACAGTCACTTGGAAAACAAGTCTGGAAGGTCCTCAAAAGATTAAAAATGGACCTACCTTTTGACCTAGCAATTACACTTCCAGGTATTTATCCAAAGAAAACCAAAACAATAATTCATAAAGATCTATGCACTCCTAAGTTCATGGCAGCCCTAGTCACAATAGCCAAGATATGAAAGCAACCTAAATGCCCATCGATAAACATTAGATAAAGAAGTTATGGTTCATATACACAATGCAATATTACTCAGCCATTAAAAAAAATGAAATCCTACCATTTGCAATGACGTAGATGGACCTAGAGATTATTGTGCTGAGTGAAAAAAGTCAGATACAGAAAGATAAATACCATAAGATTGCACTTATATGCGGAATCTAAGGGACAAAAAGAATAAACTAATTGAAAACAGACTAACAAATATAGTGAACAGCCTCATGATGGCCAGAGGGGAAGGAGGTTGAGGGGGCTAGAAGAAAGGGGTGAAGAGTTAAAGAAGTACAAATTAGTAGTTGATAGATGATCACAGGGATGCAGAGTATGGCACAGGGAATGCAGTTAGCATTAATGTAATGGCTAGGTGGAGAGCCAGAGGAGAGAAAGAGTAATCAGGGGGATCATTTCATAAATTATATAAATGTCTAACTAATATACTATATACTTGAAACTAATAATAAAATAAAATGCTAAAAGAACTATACTTTTAATCTTCATTTAGTGTCTTTTTGTTCTAGAATTTCACGAATTAACATTAATTCACATTAATGTTAGTCATATATATAGCATACCAGTTGAAAGACATTCTGGATCTTTTGAACTTAGTTCCTCTGAATTTATCAAACTACCTAAACACCTACATGCAAACTTCTCAATTTAGTACAAATAACCAAATTAGTTTGACTCAGGTGCGACCCAAACTTCTTTTCCTCCTTCCCTCCCTTCTTCCCTCCCCAACTTCCTTCCTTCCATTCTTCTTTCCTTCTTTCTTCCTTTCTTCTTCTCTTCTTTATTTCTTATAAATATTTACTGAATATCTCTATATTCTAGATATATTTATAGGTGCCAGGGATACTAACAAAATCACTTGCAATCATGGAGTATATATTTTAGTAAGTTTTATGTATAATTTATCTATTGCTATGCAACAATGTTACCCTAAACCTTGTACTTTAAGAAAATACACGTTTATCATGTCACAGATTCTGTGGGTCAGAAGTGTGAGCACAGCTTAACTGGGTCCTCTGCAATGCTGCAGGCAAGGTGTTAGCATGGACTGCACTCTCATTTGAGGTTCAAGTAGGGAAGAATCTGCTCCCTAATTCATGTGATTGTTGGCAGTATTCAGTTGCTTGAAGGCTACTGGACTGAGGACCTCAGTCTCTTATTGGCTGTTGGCCAGAGGCTGCTCTCAGTTTCTTGCCATGCGACCCTCTTTATGGACAGTTTATAGCATGGCAGCTTGCTTCTGCAAAACCAGCAAGAGAAAGAAAGTCTCCTTGTGGAATTCAATTTTATGTAACATGATTGATTTCTGTAATCATGTACATCCATTAATTTTGCCATATTCTATTGGTTAGAAGCAAGTCAGTCTCACCTACACTCAAGGGGAAGTGATGACATAAAGGCATAGATACTGGGAGGTAGGAATCATGGAGTAACCATGCAGTCTGTCTGCTACAGTTTACCTTCTGATCCCCAATGATTCATATTCTTTCCATGTGCAAAATATATTTACCCCATCCCAAGGTCCCTCAGAGTCCATCCAATCACGGTATCTACACAAAGTCTGGAATTTCATCATCATGTCCAGGTAATGATGAGGCTATTTAGGTTACTCTGTCAATTCATAAAACTAAAAGGATAAGTTAACCATCCCTGTTACACACACTCAACTTACAATGGTCTGACAGGCATAAGAAAATATCTATAAAGATATATACATTCCTTTTCAGAAAGGGAGAAATAGAGATAAAGAAGTCCCAAGTCCATGGCAGTTCTAAAATTCATCCAGGCAAACGTTGAGAGTTCCTTGACTAGATTTCAAAACCTGGGGTAATTCTTCATGGCTCTTATTTATGCCCTCTTGGCTCTTGGCTTTGATCTCTGATACTATTTTGCAATGGACTTGATCAAAGTAACATTTTGAAAAAAAAAAAAGAAAAAGAAAAAAGATCACCTTTAAAGTAACAAATATGCCATGTATTTAATATTTTTTCTCCTAAAAGCTGAAGGTGCTTTCTTAGACAGTATCAAATTAAATATTATTACAGTCTATGGCCATGCCACCCTGAACACGCCCGATTCCGTCTGATCTCGGAAGCTAAGCAGGTTTAGGCATGGTAGTACTTGGATGGGAGGCCACCTAGGAAGACCAGGTTAAAAATTTTTATATATATATATATCATTAAAGCCATGGAAGAAAGATTAGTGTCCTCTGAGTCATATTTCTGTGTGTGTGTGTGTGTGTGTGTGTGTGTGTGTGTGTGTGTGTGAGAAAATTAACACGTTTGCATCTAAGTATTTTAAACAGCCTGTTTCTTGATTTTTGCCTGTAAAATTTGGGGAGGATCCAACAGCCTCTTTCACTTTTTACTTTCTTTGCCTCTTTTAGTCCAAGCTAGCATTTGCTTTTGCTAAAACAATTTTCTCACATATTTTGTAGGTCTTATGTGAGTTTCACTGAACTTCACACCATTGGACAAAGGGACAATGCATCTAAGTCTCCTAAAGGTCCATGATTTGATTAAAAATTTTTATGAGGCACAATCTTAATCTCTTGGAAAGGTCCTTTGTGTAACTTGAATACAACTCATCTTTTGGTCTGAAGTTTTAACAAAAGGTTGCACAGTCACACCCTCATCTTTTCCTCTAGACCTTGCATTTATGACAGGGCTTGGAACCATTTCTCAAATTTAGTGTCTTTTGCTTCTGAATAAACTGCAGGTTTCCCAAATCACCAAGCCCTGGTTCCTTTTTGTTTGGCAGTCCTTCCCTCAGTTTATCTCCCTCCTACATTTTCCCAAACTGGAAGAAAACAGGCAGCATATTCAACACTTTTATTAAAAATCTCCTTAGCTAGATAACTAAGCACATCTAAAGCTTATAATTTATTTTTTCACATACTTGCAGGAGACAATTTTTCTGAAATTTCTGCTGTTACATAGACTCCTCTTTCTCCAGCTTCCAATAACCTATTCCCCATTTCCTTTTGAACTCTTATCAGCAGCATCCTTAAAGTCCAGATTTCTATGACCAATCTGATATAGGCAATTTAGGCTTTCTATACCAGGCTCCTCAAAACTTTTCCAGCCTCCACCCACTGCCCAGTTTCACGGTCACTCCTACATTTTTGGGTATTTGTTATAACATCACCCCACTACTGTTACCAAAATATGTTTTAATAATCTACCTATTACCACAAACTTAGTACATTAAAAAAACACAATTATTATGTCACAGTTTCTGTGAATCAAGAGTCTGAGAACAGCTTAGCTGGCTATTCTGCAAGGCTACAACCCAGGTGTTGGCCGGGTAGTCTCATCTGAAGGTTGCACAGAAAAAGATCCACTTACTTACTCACATGTTGTTAGTAGTATTCAGTAGCTTATAGGTTGCCAAACTGCAGGCCTACATTTCTTGCCATGTGGACTTTTTATAACATATCAGCTTGCTTATTCAAAGTTAGCAAGACAGAGAGGGAGTCTACTCACAAGCCAGGCATTACAATCTGATATAATGTAAGCACAAGCATATAAGCACATATATCCCATCACTTTTGCTATATTCTATTGGTTAGAAACAAGTCATGGCTCGTGTCCACACTCAAAGGGAGGAGACTTTATATTCTCATGGGATGACCCTAGAATGTGTCCTCCACACACCAGGACAAGGCTATCCTATGTGCATCAGTGAAATTTTAACCAAAATCTACATTTCTTCTCAACTCTCATTTTAGGGGTTTAGCATGTTATATAAAGTTTCTCAAATCAGCTTCCATGTTTGTGAAATAACTCTTTCCATTTTCACTAAATAGATACATCAAGCAGCTATATAAGATGACTGGAAAATGTAATGGTATTTTGGAAATACAAATACTACCAAAAACATCACAGGTTATAATGCAGAGATTTGAGCTCAATAAAAATGGAGGAGAAACTCACCAGGATGAAGCAGATATGAAAAATTAGCTAAGGACATGAATATGCAAAAGTGCCCTATTGGTTTTCCTTATTTTAAAATGAATTCAGGTGAAAAGAAAACTCTTAAGATTGGCAATAAGGATGAAGATATTTTAGATAATTATGTGAGAAATGTGTGGTTTTAAGAAAATGCTTACTATTAATAAAATTATAAATGATAAAATATATGCTATGATAATGAGGCCTATATACCTGTGCTTTCAGTATTTTATTATTCATATCTGTTTATGCTGCCTGAGGAAAAAATTTTAATTAAAAAAATTCCTACAACAATTAAGATAATGCAGGTATCATCAAGGATAATTTAAATCTACATACCACTGGATTAAATAGAGATGACTTCAGCATGGTAGTTTGCTGTCAACAAACTACATTGTTTCTCAGTGTCCTTTTAATATCAAAGATATTAAATGCCATGGGATAACTTTTGCCTGAGTTTGGTTTTAAAATATTATTTGCCAACCTTAAGTAATAACTATATCCCATGCACTATTCTAATTGCTTTACATATATCAGCTCATTTAATTCTCACAACAACAAAATAAAAGACACGCTACTTAATTGCTATTTTCCAGATGAGGTAATCATATACCAATCAATGAAGGAACCTGCTCAATTCACATAGCTGGTAAGTGGTAGAGCTTGGATTCAAATCCAGACATCTCATTTCAAAGTCTATCCTCTTAAGCCCGACATAGCTGCCTGTCTTCATGGAGTTCTGTAAGAATTTACTAATATTTGACTTATGTTAGGCAGATGGAAAATTCTCTAAATAGTTCAATATTTTTTATTGTTAATTTAGTGCCTAATGAAGGGGTGGACCAGGGAACAATTGCAGTAATTAAATAAGCCAGAAAAACAACATGAGTATCACACACTTTTAGTTGCAGGGGTTGAGAAAAGGACATTTAAATGGCAAACCTAGTGAGGACTTTATTAAGGAAAAAATAATGACTAAAGTGAGTTTGCTCTTAGGAGAGAATCCTGTCACTCAAGAAAAAAAAAAGATAATTATCTACTTAAGGATTTTAATATGGAAACTTAATTTAGAGAGGATCAAAGAAATAAGACGATTAAAGCATTACATTAAAAAGTTGCACTTTAAATGATATTTCTTAAAATGGGGTTATATTATTTGAATTTAACTTAAAATAAAATGGAAATTTTTGTTAATCTTGTTATGTTGATTTTTCATTGATAACTTCAACAGAAGAACAAACACAAGATTACATGGAGGTAATGACAATGACTGTTTACGGAATCTAGCAAATACCACAGGTCATTTTACTTCATGCTGTTGTAGATATACTCCATATTTTCCTACAATAAGTACTCTTTTTGTGCCTCGATTTCTCAGTCTTATATCAACAATATTGTTCCAAAAACTTACAACATTCTCATTATAAATTTTAAACACCTTGTAGGAACTCCACTTTCCATGTGTAAAGAAATCTACCCATTTGCACACATAACCCCCTAAAAACAAAAAGAAAAGAAATAAAGGAAGAAAAGGGAAAGCAAGAAAGCAATCCAGCAGTTTCTCTTTCTTATAAGGCACTAATTGCCAACTTTACAATGTAGTAAGTTTTCACTTAAGAGCTATTGAGGGTAAATACATACAGAAATATCTTTGTGAAACATCTTATAACTACCCAAAACAGTGAAACAAGAAAGCCAAATGAGTATGAATGTCATTTAAATGAAACGTCCCTAAGTCTTCCAGCCTCTTTCATAGAATCCCTGATTCCTTTAGGTCTAGTTCCCCTTATACCTGTCATGGTGACTGTGGTGTCATAATATTGCCCAGGAGAGCAGAATAGGAATCTGGAAGAGAAGTAAAATCCCTACTTCTCTCTAAATTGCTGCCCCTGCTTAATTTGTGATTGCTACTCCCTGTCTAGTTTTCTGTGGCTGCTATCCCCTTTCCTTCCTATTTTGCCATCCCCTTCCTCATAACCCAAATTAAAAGTAACACATATATTATGTGTAAAATTTTTTAAATTAAACTGAAGATTTAATGATAAAAATGAATTGTTTTAACATAGAACAGGAAACAACCTTAAATTTTATGTCGAACATTACTGGTTTAAAGAATTCACCTCAAGTCCTGACCACAGGAAAACTCTTACAAACAAATCCATTCTTACTTAGATTTTGTTTTACTTCCATTCTGCTAGCACCCTCCTCTCATGAGAACTTCATTTTCTTTTTTCCACTTCCAGTGACAACCAAAGAAAGAGTACACATTTTTAAAACGTGGTTTTCTAAGTTGTCAAAGATCAAATTCATAGTCATGTCTCCATCCCTCATCAATTTTTGCATATGGAATAGTAGGGACTTCAAAGTAGTAGGCTAATACATTAAAATTTATTTTCTTTCTTCTGCAAAACAAATGCAGATCATGTAGATTTTTTTTCCTTTCAATAGGTATACAAATGTTTGAGAATTCCAGAGCAAGCCTTCAGACACAGACACACAGACACACAAACCCATGTGTGTGCACACAGCCAAATATCCTATAGTGGAAAAAAATCTTCCTTGTGGAGGAAAAAGGCACAGAATTTGGGAAAAGATAGATCTGGGTTCAAATCGTGACTTTGTCACTTATTAGCTATAGGGACTTGTTCAAACTCCTAATATCACTGAAGCTGAGATCTAAAAACACCTCCCTCACACTATTGTTTTGAGAATTATGAGATAATGTATTGTAAATGATTTTCCTAAGAGATTTGAGCAATAAAAATTAGTTGTCTCTCCCTTTTCTCTTGGAGGAAAATAGGGAGCCTACAGATCTCTGTGATTCCTTCACTCCTCTTTCTTCCATGGCTGTAGTGACATTTAATTAGAAAATATCTAAGGAAGCATCTCCAGCTTTTAGGAGAAAACGAATTAAATGTGTGGTGCATTTGTATTATTTTCAAGGTGGTCTTCCTTTCTTCTTTTTCTTTTTAAGTGTTACTTTATAAAGCCCATTACAAAATAGTATCAGAAATGTCTTAGTAATTCTAAACCTTGCTTTTGAAAACATTATGCCTCATTTCACAGGATGGATATGAATTTCAAAAAACCTGAAATTCACAAATATGTGTAAATATGAATCCAAAATTTTTGTAATGTATGGTCACCAAACTAGAACCTATTTGTGGTATTCATTTATGCCAAACTACTAAATCCCACCAGCCAAGTATGAATTGAGGCATTCTTCTGAAACATCTACAGAAAGCATACTGATAACACATGGCTTCCAAGGCAATGCAGTGAAGCAGAAAAGGCCTATTGGCTTAGTTCTGGACTGTGCTTTGCCAAGAGACGCTGCTGTAGAAGGTGTTTTGTGGACTTTTTAAAGCCTTTACACTTTATCTTGGCCAGAAAGTATTATCTAAATGTGCCAACTGAAATGGGCCAAAACTTCTGGAAAACTCAATAAATAAAATACAAACCCTAAAAAGTTCACAGATGTTTAATATAAGTGTAACTGATACTAATATTTTTAGTTCCACAAAAAATTCTATGTCAAACTTCAATAGGCGACAGATTACATAAATTATAATACATGCATATAAAAGAATATTTTGTAGCAATTAAAAGAGTTATAAATCTAAAAGCTAATAGAAAAATGCCTTCAAGATAGGTTAATTTTATAAAAGCAAGTACAAATAGTGAATATAATACTCTCATACAATTTTTTCCAAAAGTTAGATAGATATATAAAGTGAAAGGGATAATTTTGTTCAAATTTTACCTTGTGCCAATGTTTTTTAAATAAAATAAAAATTTATCAAAACCGAACCATTGTTATTACAGATAATGTTACACCATAAATCAAATGGGATTTTTCATGCTGAAACTAAGAGTAATGAAGAGTCAGATAATTTGTGAAAATTGAGTAAGTCTCAAAAACAATTTTTATAATTTACATAAGGTAGAATCCTTTTAGAACTGACCAAAAAAAAATATATCAACGTTTTAAATTTAAATTACATAATTCTTATAATTATTACCAACCAACTTATCCAGGAACAAATCAAAATTTGTACTCCAATATACACATTCAATATTTTCTGGAAGTGAAAATCTTCAATATTTTCATTGATTTTATAAGGCAAACAAATTTTATTGAAACTCCAAAAAAAAGGTTAAACTGAGGAAGATGGACCTTTCCTGTACCACTAGAAACAGTGAACAATTATCAATAAAAAGCTTTAAGATCTTTAGGAGCATGCTTCTAATGATTAACATGGAACAATTATAAGCAAGATGACTTGATAGTTGATTATAGAAATTTTAAGATTTCCATGTTCATTGTCATTATCTCCTTTAGATCATATCCTTCATTTATTTATTCACTGACTTATGTTTAACAAAAAGTGAAGAAAATAGAGTACCTGATTTTTTAGTGAGAGAGAAAATTAACACATATCTAAAATAAAGCCAGAGACTGAGAGTGATATAAAAAAATTTTTTTAAAGAGTAAGAAAACTGCTTCTACTTTTACTCAAGAAAGGACAAGATTTACCCTCCAAGTCGAAATAACAAAAACAAAACAGACAAAGTATATGTAACAATGGTTTTCAAAATACTGGCAATCAGTCAGTGAGGGACAGTGATCCCAGAGAGGAAAGAAACCAATGAGGTAACCTATATCATTGTCCCAGACATATTGCCTTGAGAGAACTTCCAGGCCACTGAACAGAGGGGAGAAACTCAAGCAGAGCTTGGTGGGCTACCTGGGTAGAGATAGAGCTGAGAATCTGAGAGTAGCTAGAGTTTACAGGAAAGAGTATTGAAGAAGGAAATATTGAACAGAGAAGAACCCTAGAAGTCTGCAAAGGGTCTTCCTTGAGCACAAATCAGTACATACTTGAGAGGAAACTACCTGAGTCCAAAGAAAGAGCCATCCAAAAGAAATAGAAGAAATAGAGCCCATCATGCACATAGTGCTGAGAATAATGCTTGTTACTATCAGCCAGTCTTGAAAACTCTTAATTCTTGGAGAACTGAGTAGAGTTCACAGAAGAGTTTTTGTACCATTGGTGAGAAATAAATAGCCTTAGACTAAACGTTATGCTAGTCCTGTATTACATACCTTAAAAGCAAGATAAGACCAGACTACTTTCAAATAATTTAACAACATGTCACAACAAAGCTCAAGAATACCTTGATAAGAATATAAAAATATCCAGCACCAAACAACATAAAATCACAACATCTAACATCTAACCAAAGATTACCAGTTATGCAAAAAAGCAGGAAAACATGAACCACGATCTTTAAAAAATTATTCCAGGTCAACCCAGAACTGGATCAGCAATTAGTTTTAGTAAACAAGAACATTAAAACAGGCATTATAACTTTATTTCACATGTACCAAAAGTTAAGATAAACAGAAAATATAAAAGTAACCCAAATCAAATGTCTAGATGAAAATACAGTGTTTAAGATGAAATAAAAACTAGATGGGATTCACAACATATCAGATATTGCAGAAGAAAAGATTAGTGAACTTAAATACATGATGGTAGAAACTATTCAAAATGAAAGAGAAAGAAATATCTTAAAAGTTCAAAAGAGTATTAGTGAGCTGTAGGACAACTTCAAGTGGCCTAATATGCATGCAATTGAATTCTCTAAAAGAGTGAAGATAGAGCATAGGACACAAAAAAACAATGACTAAAAATTTTCTAAAGTTAATAAAAATTACACTCCCATAGCTTCAAGAAGCTCAATGAAATATAAGCACAAGAAACAGGAAGAAAACTACACAAAGTCACATCATAATCAAAGTTCTCAAAACCAACAATAAGGAGAAAATCTTAAAGCAGCAGTAAGAAAATAATACATTATAAAAACAGGAACAAAAATAATAAAGATAGCAGATTTCTTTTGCTAAATAATGCAAGTGAGAAGACAATGAAGTAACTGGTAAAGTGCTGAAATAAAAAATCACATTGTCAACTTAAAAATCTTTAACCAGAAAAAAAATTTAAATGATAACAATACAAAGACATTTTTACACATACGAAGCAGAAAGAATTCATCACCAGCAGCCCACAGTATAAGCTATGTTAAAGGAAGTCCTTTGAGCAGAAGGAAAATGATGCCAGATGCAAATATGGATCAACACAAAGGAAAACACACTAAAAATGAGAACATGTGGGTAAATGTATAAGATATTTTTATTATTTAAACCTCTTTAAAAGATAGTTGACCATTTAAACCAAAAATCATGGTGTGTCTAACATATATATAATAAAATACATAGCACCAATAGTATAAAGAATGGAAGAAATGGAAGTAATACTATTACAAAGTTCTTATACTATACATTAAATGATATATCACTGAGACCGTGATAACTTAAAGATAGCTAAAATAAACCCTAAAGCAACCACTAAAATAATAAAACAAAAAGTCATAACTAATAAGCTAAGGAAGAATATAAAATAAAATAAGAAATGTCCAATTAATCCAAAAGAAGGCAGAAAACGTGTAATAGGGAAATAAAGAACAGATAAGACCAGAAAACAAATTGCAAGGGAAAAGACTGAAACCTAACCATATCAAATCACCTTACACATAAGGGTTTAAACATTCTGGTTAAAAGGCAGAGATTGACAAATGGGATTAAAAAACAAAACCCAGCTGTATGCTTCCCACAAGAAATATACTTTAAAAGTAAAGACATGAGCAGGTTAAAAGTAAAAGTATGGAAAAGGATATACACTAATCAAAAAAATTGTTGGTGTGTATAAATGAATATAAGACAAAGTATATTTTAGAGAAAAGGAATAGAGAGAGTCATTTTATAATATTAACCAGGACTATAGAGAGTCATTTTATAATATTAATGAGTTTACTATTTCAGGAAGACATAACAATCATAAATGTTTTTGCATATAATAACATCTTTAAAATACATGAGAAAAAACTAATAGAACCATAGAGAGAAATAGTCAAATCCACATTTATAGCTGAATACTCTTCTCTTATAATTTGATAGAAAAAGTAACCAGAAAATGAATAAGAATATAAAAGACTTCTAACCAGAAAATGAATAAGAATATAAAAGACTTCAACAACACCATCAACCAACTTTCTCTAACAGAAATTGATAAAACACTCCACCCAACCATAGCAGAATATACATTCTTCTCAAATGTATGTGGAATATTTACCAAAATAAATAGGTCTGGGTGATAAAACAAATCCTAGTAAATTTGAAAGGATTAAAATCATACAGATAAAATTTTCTGGTAATAGAATTGATTTAAAAATAGTGGGAAGATATTTGTAAAATTCTCAAGTATTTGGAGACTAAATAACACACTTCTAAATACCTATTACTTAAAGAAGAAAAATTTTTAAGTAAAAACTGCTTTTAACTGAAAAATAAAACCCACAAACAATGTATAAAAATTTGTGGGATGCCACTAAAGCAATAATTAGGAGGGAAATTATAGCACTAAACACCTATATTAGAAAAGAAGAAAAGGCTCAAACCTTTAAAAAACTAGAAATAGAGAAATTTAAATGAAAAGTAAATACAGAAATAAAAATAATACAAATAGGAATGGAAATGAATGATATAAAAAAAACAATAAAGAGAAATCAATGAAACTAAAATTGATTTCTTGAGAACATCAATAAAATTGTAGTCAATTGACCAAGAAGAGAAGATATAAATTGCCAATATCAGCGATGAGAGACATTATAACATTGAGATTCTATACATAGTAAAAAAAGAATATAGAAATATAATCATTAACTGTGTCCCGAGAAATTCGACAATGCTAGTGGAATGAAAAAATTCCATAAAAGGCATCAACTATAAAACTCACTCAAGAAAACTAAATAAACTGAATAAGCGCAAAATTGGTTAAAAACTCAGTATTATGTAGATGTTTACCCTCCCCGAATTGATCAATACATTTACTGTACTCTCCATAAAAATTCCAGCAGTTTTCTTTTTAATTGACAAAGTGCTTCTAAAATTCATATGGAAATACAAAGAACCTAGAATATCTAAAACAATTTTGAAAAGGAAAAATAAATTGAAATACTAACCCTATCTTATTTTGACTTCAAATTATAATGCTACAGTCAGGGCCTGCTTTATGTGGCTTCACAAGACCCTACTCTTACAAGGGTCCTGTGGTTGGTATAATGCTCTACTGTCACTGCCTTGACATTCTCAATAATTTTTGAACAAAAGGACACAGATTTTCATTTTATAGTGGACCCTACAAATTATGTAGCCAATCCTGGCTATAGTTATCAAGATATATTGGTCTTGGTACAGAGAAAGGGAATTGAGTCATTAGATCAGTCCAGAAATAAACCTCCCACACAACTGATTTTTGACAACAGTGCAAAAGCAAATCAATGGAGAAAGGATAGTCTTTAACAAAGAATGTTAGAAAAATTGGATATTCATATGCAAAAAAACGAACTTTGATCCAACTTCACACCATATACAAAATTAATAAGCATAGGCTTAATGTAAAACCTGAAACTATAAAACTGTAAAACTTTTAGGGAAAACTAAAAGTCTATGACTTTGTGTTAAGCAAAATATATTTTAGCAACAAAAACTCCATGATTATGTAGAAAAATTGATAAGGAAGACTTTATGAAAACTAAAAACTGATCTTTGAAAAAAATGAATGAGAAGACAAGTCAGAAACTGGAAGAAAATATTTGCAAAGTATAAATCTGATAAAGGATTTATTTATAAAGAACTCTCAAAACTCAATAATACGAAAACACAATTCAATTAAAAATTGGCAAAAAGCTTGAATAAAATATTCTCCAAAGAAAATATATGGATATCAAGTAAACACACAAAAATATCTCAGTATCATTAGTCATTAGGGAAATGCAAATTAAAACACTGTAAATGGCAAAAATTAAAAAGACTGACTATACCAAGTATTGATAAAGGTGGTCATGTAAGATGATACAACCATTTTGGAAAATATTGCAGCTGTTATTTTAAAAAGTTTAGCATATGCTTATTACATGTTCTAGCCATTCCACTCTCAGGTATTTACTCAGGAGAAAAGGAAAAGCATTTGTCCATATAAAGACTTGAACGACGATCTTCACTGCAGCTTTATTCATAACACCCCCAAGCTGGAAAGAAACCAAATGTTCATCAAGTTGTGAATATAAATCAAATCAAGATATATCCATATAATCAAATACCACTCAGGAACAAAAAGGAATAAACTACTAATACATGCAACATGGATGAATCTCAAAAGCATTATGAGAGGTTGAAAAAATGGCCATAAAAGACTAATATAAAATTCTAGAAAAGACAAGTCTATAGTCATAGAAAACAAATCAGTGGTTGCCAAGTGCAATATTAATTGAAAAGGAGTATGAAGGATCTTTATGGGGTTACAGAAATGTTCTATATCATGATTTTGGGTAGTGGTTACATCAGCATATAAATTTGTCAAAATTCATCAAATCTGCATTTCAAATTGGCTAGTTTCATTTTGAACAAATTATATCTCAATGAAGCTGATAAGTTTTTTAAATTGCTTAGTAGAATGCTTCCCCCAAGAGATAATGCTATTGGTTCACCAGAAAAACATAAATAAATTTCTCCTTAAATACATGCCTGAAAAGTTTGTCTTCATAGCCTTACCTGATATGTGGTCAGAAGAGAAAATGCTCACACAAGAGGTAATACACAAGCTCCAGAATATTATTTGGCAGTCTCGCCTGATTTTCTGATTGCATTTTAATCTCTATCTCACACACACACACACACACACACACAATATCACTATTCTTTAATTATTAGCCTTCCACAAAGAGGTTCTGGTTATAGGCATGAAGAAACTGTCTCTCTGCAAATCTTTACTAGTGTCTGACATTTTGACAAGGTTCTGTCCTCCCTTGAGAGTTTTTTAGATCTAGAGGATAGTCTGCTATTCTGCATACCTTAGAAAATTGGAACATTTAGGACCTTTCAGAGAAAACAGTTTTGTTGATAAACTTTGTGTAATTAGAATATCAAACCTGTAAAATCTATAGGGGGTGGCAGGAATGGGGGGTATAGGAATAGGGGAAAATGTTCTTTCATGTTATCTTATAGCACCTCCTAGTGTTTAGATATTGAAGGTTTGAATTTTAGATGGCCAAGTTTTTATTTTTTCACTAAAACCAGAGAAATTAAAACAATTCTTTATTGTGAGACGTATATACAATAAATAAACTTACATATTATTTACAGAGAAATAACCTGAGGGATTCTTTTTGTGAATCTGCTAGTTATTTTCCAAAACAAAAATAATTCCTACTTACAGGATAGTCCAAACTGTAGAAAATTTAACCAGAGATAAACTGGAATTTTTTTAACCGTTTCTTTCTAGCCATCTAGCCACCCCTAACACCACATAGAATGTTTTTCATTGAAAGAATTGAGCATTGCATAGAAACTAACAAATATGGTCTTGTCATCACTACAGACTCCAAATAGAGATGAGAGTTTGTTGTATTAAAGTCATTGTGTGGCTAGGTGCCAATTTTTCAGGTGTTTTGTCATGTTTTTATTCTCTTTGCTGGCACAATGAACCACTAAAGCACAGCCTTCTCCAGCCTCAGCTCTAGCACAAAATCGGTTGAGAATAATCCTCATGTCTGAAAGAGGTTAGGAAGATGGGCAGGACAGCTGTCCCCACGCTTAGGAAATTAGCCACTGAGAATAGATGCCAACCATGTTTGTGCTCCGCAAGCTGATTTCTGCAGTGACTAGATCTTTTATCCTAGTCAGGTGCTGAGCAGTTATTAGGCATGGAGATGGTTTAGGACCAGTTTCATCAATGGGTATGTTATAATTTGTTGAGGCTAAAAGATGGTTTGCAAGGGGAAAAGCATGGTAAATTCAGCCATGCTTACTTAATGATGAGGAGCTAAATTCAGTGCTCCTTTCCTCCTGCCTCCATGCTGATCATTCGTTCCATTTCCTTAGACTTCTGTTAAAGTAATCAGCCAAAGTAGGAAATAGAAAAAAAAATGTACTCAGCACATTTAGCTGTATCTCGGTGACTCTGAAATAATTTGGAGGCGTGGGGCGGGGTGGGGTGGGGCGGGGCAGGAGTAGAGAGATGAAAGCTAAAATGTACTGAGGTTATCTGTGGATATCATTTATCCACACTAGCTCTCAACTCAATTCCATAGGTAATCCAAAGAATCAACTGGTGCTCAAATCTCCCATATGGACATTGAATAGCCAAATCAAGAAGGGGAGGGAAAGCATTTATCACTAAATAACATAAAAAAACAATATAACTATTTCTAATGTCATCCAATTATAACTAATGGGTAGCATTCTTGATATTAATGCAACGATAAGCTTGAAATATGAAAATTAATAAATTGGTTAGTTAAAATGACCTTTCTACTTAAGTCAGTTCTTTTTCAATTTCTGCTGTTTGTATAATATTAAAATACTTTTTTACTCTTCTGGGGGAAATCGGTAGGTGCTTTTTAATTTTTCAAAGTCCTCTGGAAACCAAATTACTTAATTTAATTACATTTGGAATTTTTAAAAATTGCTAATAAAAGCCATTAACAGTTCTTAGGAAATTTGACATATATATTTGCCATTTTGTAAAGAGACAGAATTGGTTTTTCTTTTTGATTTATTTTGATTTTGTTTTTTATAAGAATTGCAAAGCAACAATCAAACAAAGATGATACTATTTATCTTAGAGATAAAATGTGCTGTCTTCAACTATGTAAATTTTATCCATGAAAATCCATTTTGTTTTCCTGTAGTTTCACCCAACTGCATAGATAATGAGGGAGGCTCATGTCATCTCTGGTACAATAAATAAGGGAAGAATTTATTCTTAGTAGAGTAAAAGAACATCTGAAACAAAACAGATGTAGATACCAAACATAAACAGCCAAGCAGGGCATGAAAGAATGCACAACTTACTACTATGAAAGAAAGAAAAGTAAAAATAAACAATAAAATATGCATGTTTTTAAGCAACTTTATTTTCTTTTAAAAAGCCAGACTCTTACAAAGCTGTTTTTCAAATTATCCCCTGATTTTGAATAAAAGAGGATGTGTTTTGGATGGAAAATTTAAGTGCAGCTGTTTTGATATGAAAACCTCCACAATTTCATACTTGAGCCAACAACCAGTAATGTACCCAACAACCTTTTTACAACTTCAGAAAAAGCCTCAAGCTAGCATTTATGCCTGCCTCAACAAAGGCTGCACTTGGCTGAGATTTGACTCTGGGGAAATTATTCTGAAAGGAGCAAGTTAGGAAGGTATAAGCACACAGACTTGTAACACAGCAAAAACATTTGCTTTCCTGGTGCCATGAAAGAACAGCTGCACATTTCTCATGGCCCTCGATTATGATCTATGTGTACCAACAAAGCACACAAATTCTGCCTTTTTATATTAGTGTGCCTACAACTGACAAGAAAATCTTGTTTAAGTAGCTAAAACAAGGCAGAAAGTAGAGCTTTCATGATGCAAATGGCTCACACGTTTGTAAAAATTTTTACTTTTATTTGTTTACTTTCTATTGAAGCATAATTGGCATATACTGTTATATTAGTTTCATGTGTATAGATACTGATTCGAGATTTGAATGCATTGCGAAATGATCACCATAGTACATTATTGTCGACTGTACTCTCCATGTTGTACATTACGTCCCCATGACTTATTTATTTTATTTATTTCTGGCAACCACTAATCTCTTCTCTGTATCTATGAGTCTAGGTTTTGTTTTGTTTTGTTTGTCTGTTTTGACTTTTAGATTTTACATATAAGTGAGGTCATGCAGAGGCGAATAGAGATAGACTATCCTTTCAAACACATGCCTTTTCTAAAATAACTCGTTTTTACTATAAACCTTGTAGAACTTATCATAAATCGAACCATTTATTTTTAAAAATTAGTCTCTTTCTCATTGAGAATTGTTATTTCTAATTAAACAATTGAACTGATCTGCTATTATTTTTGTCTTGTTTAAGACTAAAATTTACTCACCTTGATCACTGCTTTTACAAAGCATTGACATTTTATTTTTTAGCCAATTTCTCCTTATAAATATAGTGTACCACTCTTATCTCCAGGGGATATGTTCCAAGACCCCCAGTGGATGCCTGAAACTGCAAATAGTACTAATCTACACATACTATGATTTTTCCTATACAAACTTACTTATAATAAAGTTTAATTTATAAATTAGGCACAGTAAGAGATTAACAACAATAACTAATAATAAAATAGAACGATAACAATAATCTAATAAAAGTTATATGAATGTGGTCTCTCTGTCAAAATATCATTGTATTGTACTCACTTTTTCACTTAAAGGCAGCACTTTATGGCTTCTCTTTGGCGTGTCTAAATTGCCAGCATCACTATCTCTGCACTTTGGGACCATTGTCAAGTAAAATAAGGCTGACTTGAACACAAATACTGCAATACCTCAACAGTCAATATGATAACCAAGAAGACTACTAAGTGACTAAAGGGGCAGGGAGCTCTGCAGCATAGAGATGCTGGACAAAGGGATGAGTCACATCTATGGTGTGACTGTGTGAGATTTCATCACACTACTCAGAACAACGCACAATTTAGAACTTATTAGTTGTTTATTTCTGAGGTTTTCCATTTAATATTTTTGAACCTCTGTTGACTGAGGATAACTAAAACCAAAGCCAAACAACAGCTAAGTGGGAACTAAAGTATTTATTTTTCCATCTGTCCTGATGCTGGCCAAATAGAGAGGCTCTTTTGGCTCCCTCTGGATTATCTTTAAGAAATGATATACATGACTCTCATCACTCTTCACTGAAGCTGCGTGAGACTGTCCTGGTTATAATCACTTAAAAGTCTCAGCCTCAGACACTGGTCCTCAAGCCAACAACAGCCCATGATAAAATTGACACTGCTCTTTCACAAAACGACAACAACAACGACAAAAATAACCAAGGGGAAAACACAGGTTTTTCTAACAGTGGATTTATTTGATTCTAAGAGCATGTCTTTCAATTTTTTATGGTTAAAATTCTTCTTTGAAATGAAGGTGATTGTAAATGGTAACTGTTTGTAAGGGCCCTACTTGCACAATAAAAATTCTACATAGATTTCCAAATTCTATGAACTTCTGCTGGTACATGAAATTTAAAAATCTGAACTAACCTAAAACAAGAAGTCCCTTGACTCTCTAGGATGTCAGTAACAAAGTAATGGCTAACAAGTGGTGTCAGATGTCTGCTGCGGCCAAGTAAGGAAGCTTCCACAGTAGCCTTCAGATAGGAATGGCTTGAATTGACAACACTCAAGTCAATATTATATGCTAATTAGTTTTCCTATCTTCAAATTTTTTGCAAGTAACTCAAAATAATCACCCTTTATTTTTGTCTCCAAAATTTTGTCTTTACTATTAGTTTGTTCATCAGATTTTTATAATAAATAACAGACATCGCAAAGATAAATTTTAACCCAGGTACTCCCAAACCAGTATCTCTCAGTAGAGTTAGAAGAAATGAGTTCAGTTGGGCTGGCCGAGCTTGATTCAGGCAGAAAGACCCCAACTTTTCTCGAAGTCCTCATAACAGTTCTTCCTGGGTTCTTCCAGTTATTACTGGGTGATATCGAGTACCTCATTGTTCTTCTACACCTCAAACTTCTCTTTCTTTAAATGGAGACTACACAAATAATCCTGACCCTCCTAAGAGAATGTGAACTAAGGTTTACTTTACAAAGTTACAGTGATTGTTTTGATAACATTTTAATTCTGAGTTTCAGGTCAACACATGTGATTTCAATGTTAAAAAGAAAGATAACTACTTTTAGGGATGGCTTTCCACAGGTGGAAGCCAGTTTAGTATATTGATGATTATAGGTAGCAGGATCATGAAGGAATATGGAAACTATTGAATGGTGAAAATTAACATAGGTTTCTCCATAATCTACACTTTAAGCTGATATAATTGATGTACTTATATATAAACCTACACTGTATCTGCGAAGCCAAAAACACAACAGCAAAAACTTACATCATCAGTATTTCACTACATCTGTGGGTATTTTTTTGTTTGTTTTTGCCTCATGAGAGAGCATGTTAGCTTTTGCATCCAAGTGTTACACATTCACTAGCTGGATTCCCTATGTTCTGCCATTCTCTGAGTAACCTCCATTAATCTAGATTCCTCAAGGGGCTCAAAGACCATTAGCTTCTTTAAATGGGAAAGTTGTTCTTTTATGAGCTTCATGGAGAGTACACATTGAATTTCTATCAACAGATTGGAGAAAGATGCTGATTTAAAACAGGTGTACACGTAGGTGGTTTGGGGTTTTTTTTGTTGTTGTTAATATTGTGGTATGGTTATCAGTTTATCCTTAAAGAGCAGCATCTGGATTTTTTCTCTCTCAAAACTGCCTACTTAAGAGCCATATCCTCATTCTGCATTACTAGGAAAGAGTAAAGAAGCATACATCCATAGATACCGTACAGTAAATACACCTAACATTACCTCTGATGAAATGTCCATTTTTAAAAAACTTTAATGCAAACTGACTAAAAATAGAATTTTTTAAAAGTTTGACTCTTTACATATATTCTATATGATCATTCTAAATATTAAATGAGAATGCCAAAACCTAAAATAGGTTGCAAGCATAATTAACTTTCTAATCAGAGAAGAATCCAAGAGGTGTTTTGCAGAAGGTTTGGTATTTCTCTCCTCCTGCCCCAAATCTAACTAAAAATCATATCCTGCTATGCAAATGCAACATCAAAACAAGTACCTAAGCCATCTCCCAGCCATATTGTCTCTCTTAGCTTACCCTAAGAGAAACTGATTTTTAAACTGTTTTTAAAATGGGCAAAAGATCTGAACCAAAGGAGATACACAGGTGAAAGATAAGCATATGAAAATATTCGACATCATTTGTTATCAAGAAAATGCATATTAAAACAATGAGATACCATGACACACACATAAGGGTAACTAAAAGCCAAAAAGTTAGCAATAACAATTGCTGGCAAGGATGTGGAGTAACAGAAACTCTCATTCTTTGCTACTGGGAAAGCAAAATGGTAAAGACACTTTGGAAAACATTTTGACACATTCTTATAAAGCAGAATCTAATCTTACCACATGATCCAGCAATTGTATTACTAGGTATTTACTTAACTTATTTGAAAAATTATATCCCCACAAAATCTGCATACAAGTATTTACAGAAACTTTATTCATAATTGCCAAAAACTGGAAAGAACCAGATGTCCTTCAATAGATAAATAGATAAATGAAATGTGGTACATCCATACAATGGAATACTATTCAGGAATAAGAGGAAAAAGCTAGGAAGCCACACAAAGACATGACTGAAGCTTAAATGTGTATTGCTAATGCAAGAAGAGAGTCTGAAAAGGCTACATATGATCCCATTTATGTGATATTCTAGAAAAATAAAAACCATATAGACAGTAAACAGATTAGTCATTGATAGGGGCTTAGGGGAGGGGGAAGGTTAAATAGGTGAAGCACATAGCATTTTTAGGTCAGTGGTACTATTCTGTATGGTACTGTAAAGATAGATATATGACATTATGTAATTGTTGAAACCCACAGAACTTTACAGCATAAAGAGTGAACAATATATATAAATTTTTAAAATTATTTAGGAGTTCAGGGGATCCCAGTATAGAATGCATAATATGACAAAAGACTAACTGTATTCCCATGTCTGGAACAACTTCACTGAAGGATAAGAAAGAGGTGCGGACCTAAGTAATTCTGAAATGAATGAAGTCCATAAGAATATACATAAACTCTGTATTCTAATTGATAAAAATTATTTGCCATGGGAGGAGTATGGGTTAGCAATTCTGTATCTCAGAACTTAACAACTAGCAAACGCTAGGAGCCAGATTTCTCACTGTCAAATTCTGAGACAAGCAAGAGAAAAAGGCTAGAATAATTCATGCGGTGATGAAGTAGAGTTTGAGACAGCAGTATGAACTTGTATCTTATCTTCATTTACACAGAGTCACATGTAGAAATATTTGTAGATATGTCTATATAGACAGTACTCACATACATTGTCTCGCTCTGTCAGGCGAGAAGGCCTAGAAGCAAAGATATTTCGGCAGCAGTGACCACATGTAGTACTCGCATCTCGGTTTCTAACATAATTCTTCAAAAAAAGGAACCAAGGCTTCTTGGAAAAATGATTGGTTCTAGGGCTGGTACAGAAAATATGCAGCATTAGCCTCAAGTGTCTTGTAGTGCCAGAAAATAAGAAAGTGCTAAAACAAACAAACAAACAAAAATCCATATATAATTATGGAGATATGTGAAGGGACACAGGAGGCACCTGAAAGAGCTCTGATGTTTCAGTCTAGAACAATGTGAGCAACAAAATAAAATGGTATTGAATTATAATCCAAAGTATATCTGTAAGTCTATACTGATTAAATAAATGACTAAATAAAGGGGGAAGATGAGACAAATCTCTAATGCAGTAGAATTCCAAATAATTTATATAGATATTTGTCCTCAGACAGAGAGAGTATAACTTTCCCCACTCCTCAAGTGTTGGCTTTCCACAGGGAGTCTTCCCAAAGAGTATAGTATGAAAAGGGAGGAGAATAATTTAATAGTAGAGAAACCTGACCACCACTATCACAGCTGGATGATCAAAGTCAATATCAGTAGCAATGAGTCCTGTTGATAGTATGTACCCTTTCTCCCAAATCCCACATCCCCAATCTAATCATGAGAAAAACATCCCAAAAGAGAGTCATTCTAAAAAATACTTGACCAGTACCCCTCAAAACCAACAAGCTTACCAAAACCAAGGAAAGTCTGAGAAAGTTCCAGAGCCAGGAGGAACCTAAGGAGACATAACAACTACATGTAATGTGGTTTCCTGGATAGACTCCTAAAATAGAAAAAGGGCATTAGGTAAAAACTAAGGAAAGCTAAGTAAATTATGGACTTCAGTTAATAATGCATAAATATTGGTTAATTATTCACAACCAATGTACCATACTAATGTAAGATATTAATAATAGGGGAAACCGAGTGTGTTTGAGCCCAGTGGCAAGGAATGGAGCAGGATAACTCCTCTTATGGTAAAAGGGCACTGTAAAGTTTGCTGACGAAAGGCATTTAATACAAAGTAGATGAGGAATTACAATCTCTTTTCAATATATGTGCCTTAATTTACAGATTTCCCTCCCAACTCTTTTGTTTTTAAGATTTACTTGATGAAGGTTGTTTTTTCTGTAAATATTCTCACAGTCTGGATTTTGCTAGTTGAATCCTCATGAAGTAGTTCAACATATCTGCTTGATTATCTATAAATTAAATGCTGTATCCAGGTGTTTGATAAGATGCCATTTCCTGTTTTTGATATGATCCCAAGTAGCAGTGCATTCTTTCAGCAGAAGGCATGAGTGTCTAGTTGTCTCTCTTTCAGTGATGTTAGCAGACACCAATACTCCATACCTAGATCTTAAAGGGTTACACAATGGTGGCATTCTCTGTTTAACTTTAAAACATTCTAAAATCAACTTTATTAAGGTATACTTCACATACAATGAAAATAACCAATTTTAAATTGCGGGGGGGGGCGGGGCAGAAGTCTACTAAAATACAAATGTATGGTTGTAATAGTTTCTTGGGTTTCTGCTATTCTATAAGCAAACAAAAGCATTGTATATACACTCATTCTTTCCCCTTTATTTACAAAGATCAAAGTAATGACCATTTAATTCAAGGAATTAAAGAAACTAGGGGAAAATGTATCCTTTTTCCTGTTCATTGACATGACTGATAATCCTCACATAAGTGAGAGTGACCTTAACCTTCAAAATGAAATATATATTTCTAGATCTCTTTGACATGTATAGCTCATCTTTTTACACTTGTTTTCTCATTTGGTACAAATAACCGCATGATAAGAAGGCAGAGTAGATATTTTTAATGCCATGAGCTATATTGAATTTGAGCAAAGGAGAGCAGGAGAAGAGGGGAGAATATAGGAAATTGCCATGGAAATGAAATAAACATGCACGTGTATGACATTCTGGCAAAGCTGATAATCTTAGATAGAAGTTACAAATATCAATTTTAAAAAACATCCATTTTTTTAAGCCTTGAAAAGAGTCACATACCTAGAGTCAATAAAAATAAACGGAAGCCTATTCACAAACAACAACAAATTCTCTCCATGAAAGTCAGATAGAGAAATAGGAAAAGAAAATGAGCTAAATTTATTTTCCCAAGTCAAACTTTTATTCTTTTTAAAGATCCGTCTGAACTGGCAGAGAAGAGAAAGAACACAGGCTCTTCAGTTAGGAAGACTTGGCTATAAGTCTCAATTACACTATGTACCTATGTGACCTTGGGTGACTTACAAGCCCTTGTGCTCTAATTACCTCATTTGAATAATGAGGAAATAATGTCTATTTCCTAGGACTGTACAAGAGACAAAATGAAATAATACATAGACTATTTTGTGACAAATATCATTTCTAATGAAAGCTCCACACCTACAACAGATGTGGAGTCACTAGGGCCTAATAATTATCAAGGCCCTTGGGAACATTTTCTCTCAATAGGTCAAAAACTGCTCTTGAGCAGAGAAAAAACTTATGGTTTTATTCAACTTCAATAACTTCTTCAGTAAAGACGAATTGGCAAATGGGTTATGTAATCAGTATATTATAATAAAAATTGACATTGAATTTGATTCAGAAAAACTGATCCAAGTTAAAGGAGAAAAAATTCTTTATCATTAAAAAAAGAGGTTCCTCTTTCTGCCAATTTTTTTCTTAGGTTCTTCTCCAAACGGTACTCCAATGATTATTTTGATTCAAAATTTATAAATCCATTTGATTATCAAATATAATTTATATAAGTTACACAGCAAAGATTCTTAATATATTTATATTCTTATACAATTCTATATTTTCTATGGATATTATATATATTTTTATAAATGAATACCAATAGCCAAAATCATAATTTTTACTTTGGAGACTCAAAACCCTTCCTTTCAAAAATATAATGTTAAGTAGAAAAGCAGATGGCCAGATGACATAGGGTATAATGTCATTTATATATTTTTAAAATATAAAACATACTATTTAGTGTATTAGCTTTTATATAACATATATATGTTAGTTGTGGGCTTCTTATATGTGGCTTTTATTACGTTGAAATAGTTTCCTTCTATTCTCAGATTTTTTAGTGTTTTGATCATGAAAAGTGTGTTAAATTTTATGTTTTTTTCTGCATCTGTGAGATGATTGTGTAGGTGTTCTCTTCATTCTGTTAATGTGGTGTATTACATTGATCAATTTTTGTATGTTAAACACATTTCACATATTTTTACATTCCAGGAATAAATCCCATTAGGACATGGTGTACGATCCTTTTAATGTGTTTTTCAACTGTGTGGTTATATTTTGTTAAGGATTTTTTCATCAATATCCATCAGGGTTATTGGTCTATAATTTTCTTTTTTTGTCTTTGCCTGATTTTGGTATCAGTGTAATGCTGACCTCAGAGAATGAGTTTGGGAATGTTGCCTCCTCTTTAGTTTTTTGGAAGAGTTTGAAAGGCTTCGGTGTTAATTCTTGTTACATTTTTGGTAGAATGTACCAGTGAAGCCATATGGTTCTTTGTTTGGAGGGTTTTGATTACTAATTCAATCACCTTACTAGTTATTCATCAGTTCAAGTTTTCTATTTCTTCATGATTCGGTCTTGGTAGGTTGTATGTTTCTAGGAATTTGTCCATTTCATCTAGTTCATCCAATTTGTTGATGTACAATGGTTCTTGGAATTTTTTTATTTCTTTAAAATTTGTTATAATGCCCCACTTTCATTTCTGATTTTAGTTATTTGAATCTTTTGTGGGTCTCTTTTGGATTTATTCTACTTGGAGTTCATTCTACTTCTTATATTGTATATCCACATCTCTCCTTAAATTTGGAAATTTTTTAGCTATAATATTTCTTCATGTAAACATTCTGCCCCTTTCTCTGTTCTCCTTCTGAGACTCATAATCCATTTGATAGTGCCCCATAAGTCTTTAGGCTCTATTTATGGTCTTCATTCTTTTCTCTTTTTGGTACTCAGATTTGATGATTTCAAAATATCTTCAAACTTGTTGATTGTTTTCCTGCCTGTTCAAATCTCCTATTTTACCCTCAAGTAAAATTTTCAATTTGGTTATTTAATTTTTTCAACTCAAGAATCTGGCTCTTTTTAAAATAATCTCTTTGTGTTGATATTCTCATTTGTTCACATATCATTTTTCTGATTTCCTTTAGTCCACTATGTTTTCCTTTTATCTTACTGAGCATATTTAAGGTAGTTTTTAACTCTTTGTCAATTGAGGCTGAAGTCTGTGCTTCTTTAGGGTCAGTTTCTGGTACTTATTTTGTTCATTTGACTGAGTCGTGTTTCCCTATTCCTTTGTATGCCTTATGACTTTTTGTTGTAAATTAAGCATTCGAAAAAAATAGCCACTTCACCTGGTCTTTGGAGATTGGCTCTGTACAGAGAAAACTTTCACACAAAAATCCTGGTATGAAAGCTTAAGATTTTCTCAGGGCTCTTCTGAGCATACATCTTCCCTGGGCATGTATGTAGGCTTTTTATCCTATTTCCCTATATTCATGGCTGCTTTAAATGTCTTAATTTAAGAGTCTCACACTTACTCTTTCTCTACTTTATTCCCCTGCCTATCATCTCTTGCCTCAAGATATCATGGATCTTCAGTGCCCCTGTTGTTAGCAACCTCCAACTTAATAGCCAGACTATACCATCATTTCCATCAGTGCTCCAAGTCAGGCAAGACAGAAAGCAATTCCTTGGGCAGCCCCAATAAGGCAGACTATTGCAAACAAGTTCCACTTTTTTCCATCATGAATGAGAAACCAGGAATTGATTGGCTTCCTCCCATGCCACACCAAATAAGGAGTGAAGCAAAGGTGAACAAACATACCCCAACAATTTCTACATTTTGATTGTGCCTTTTCCTTGGTTGGGAATTCATTAGGTTGATGCAGATCTTTAACTGGTTTCTAGAGTTCCCACAAAACTGTTTTGGTTGGTATGTTATTGTTTATTTGATATATCTCTGGATTAATAAAAGAGCTTCCTAGTTTTTTATCTTTCACCGTCATCTTTTTAAAAAACATAAACTAGTGATATCTCACCTATAAATTGGATTAAATTATTCAGTGTCTTTCTATTAATATATGATCCAAACTCCTTGGTTTTCAGGTATTGCATAATTTGTCCCAAGCCTTTGCTTTACTTTTTAACTTTAATTTGTTCTATTCTTCCTATAGCTTACTAAGCTCCAACCACAACAATTTTTTCTTAGTCCTGGGAATACTCAAGTTCTTTCTCCCTTGAGGTATCACTTTTATCTAGAACATCTTTTCTTCCACCTCTGCTTTGGTAATGCCTTTTTTTTTCTTCAAGGGTTATCTTATGAGATGCTTCCTTGGGAAATTTTCCCATAACTTTCAGATTAGGTTAGTCCCACTGTTATATGCATCACAAAAACTAGCATTTCCCACTCATGTTGCTTTTTCAACTGTAAATATGTAAGTTTTTAGTGAGTTTTTGGTTTATTTACTCAAGATCAATCTCCCCTACAAACCAGTAAACTCTTTAGCATAATGAAAATGTTCGCTGTTTATTGCTATATCCACAGTACATATCACAGTCCCCAGGACACAGTAGGCACTCATGTGTATATTTATCTATTCATTACCCTCCTCACTAGTCCCATAGAAATACTGACCGTCACATACAATTTCCTATCCAGTTTTAACATTTACTACTAAACTAGGCCTTCTCAATGTTTTTTCATTGAAAATGTTTTTCCATTCTTGATGTTTACCCCCAGGCTGACCTAAGGCAACATTACAAAGTAGCAAAGCTTGCCTCTGTCTGTGTCTTTTGCCCACCTAATAATCATTTTCTTCCACTTCAGGTAACCAGTGCTGTGAAGAATTGCATTTCTACAAATGACCTTGAGTTCTTACCAAATTTTGAACTCAGTTTATCAAGAGCCCTCTTAGCAGCAGGCAATATATAAACATAAAGTGGAATTGCCACACCACTGACAGGCATTGAAGAAAGATAATTTTAGAGAGAGCTTTTTACGACCTTTAAGTAATAATGCAGAGTCCCTCTTACTCTCATTCTTTTTTTCATTCCTTCTTTCACAACAAAATTTTGACTACCTACTACATGAACAGTATATGCAGGAACTAGCAGAACAAAGATGAGTAAGATTTGATCCCCATCTTTAAATTCAGTCTAGCAAAAGGATGGATACTTGAATAACAATTATTATACATTACTAATTATTAATTCATTCAACAAACATTTATTGAGAGCTTACTTTGTGTCAGGCTATAGGAGAAACAAAGATGAAAAAGAAATATCCTTGTTTTCAAACAGATTACAGTATAAAGGCAAACATACTCACAAGCAATTATTGTTAGAATATATGGCTGAGGTCTCATACAAGTGGGAAATAATTGCCTCATATAATTCTTTCAGCAACCTGGCCAATAATAAAGGCAACTTTGATACGCAAGAATATTTTGCTGCTGATCCCTTTAATAAATAGCAAGAAAACATACTGCTTTTTTCCAGAAGGAAATGTAGTACAATGTAAAGGGGAAATTATGATGAAGGAAGACAAAAGGACTATAAAATACAAGGAAAGAAATGTCAAGTGGATAAAAAGTCAGAGTAAAAGCACACTTAAACTTTTAATAAGGTCAAATGGGAACCAATTAAAAACAATAATACTTTCTCAGTTCAGTTCCATAGCTAAAGGGCTGATGGGACCTTGCTGGTTCACTTGGTTCAATTTCCTGCCTCTAGGCTAGACTTAATTTCAACTAGCCTGAGTAATGACTGTGATGTTCCCACTGTACACCCTAGTTTCGATGCAATAGCTTTGTTGTAGCTTTATTTTCACCAATTAAACGAGTTCTCTTTTTTCACCTTGGCAGAAGGAAACAACAGAATGAGCATATATGCATTGCTTCTTGTAGGGCTTATTTCTGTGAGACATGGACTACGCAGAACACATCCCCTTAATCTTTATTATCAAATTGTTAGGAAAGATAGAGTATGAGGACCTGCAACATAGGGAACTATCTTAACCTATTTTTTGGTACTTTGATGAACACTTAGCAAGTGTTTAAATTTCTTCATCTGTGCTAAGGTCCAAATTTTAAAATGTGTCATATTTAAGATCCCTCTCAGGGTTGATAGTCTATGAATCTATATATTCTGATATTTTATTTGACCTTACAAGGGAAAACCAAAATGCCAATTGTAGCAGGTACTGTAATGCTCTGCCCAGATCGCACCCCGAGGCCCATTGATCCATTCATTTCTCAAAGTTTTTATATCAAAGGGCTTTTGTGTATGTATAACACTTATTTCTTGTTACATTTCTTGAATATTCAATTTATTAAATTATTGCTAGTAATTTTTATAAGTTAATTTTCTTTAAATATTCCAACCTTTATTAAAAACTTAATTGTCTCTTTAAAAATTTAGAATAGACTTACCAATTTAGCCTGGTTGATTCTTTTGAATATCTCAAACAACTTAATCAGTAGAGAAAATATATAAAAATACAATATTTTCAAAATATATTATTAGACTAAAGCTTGTTCTAGAATATTAATAACACGCCCTTGATTTATTATATCTATATTTCCTTACATATTGCCAGTGTTATGGAAGTAATACCTTTGATGACATCCCAGAGTTAAAATATTCTTATCAAATCCACAGGATAAAAAACATAATCTCATAAATCTAAGGTTATAGAATCTGGGTTCACAACCAACTTACCCTTAGTAGGGAAATAAGACTTGATTGTTTCTCTCTAGATGACTTTTAAAAATTATGCAGTTTGGTATGGTCATAATTGCTTATTAAACTAACAAGAATTTTTATGATCATGATTTCAACTAGATCTTAGCTCTTTGTAACTGGTGGTAACTCCCAAACAAGGTACTCTAAAGGTTCACTTGGTTAGTGTTCAATAACACAAGTTCCATGAAGCAACGTTAAAATGTATGTGTGTGCAATGACACTTCAGTAGCCGTGAGCACACCTAGCACCCAAATCTTGGTTTCAAGATACCATTAGCTAAGAAACGAACTAGGGCTACTTTGAGAAATGGCTGATTCCAGAGATAGAAGACAGAAAGTACAAGATGAGCCTGGAATATTTTATTGTGCAAGACAGTAGAAAATTGCTCAATAAGAGATGGGCAAAATGCCAACTAATAAATGTAGAAGTAATGAAAGAGGAATTAGAAAAATGTTCGGATATTTAGTAATAATTGATTCAGACAAGAATCATTAATGGGTACTAAAATCATTGTGTGGAAATTTGTTGAGATACTTAAATACTGTTTCTACTCACAGTTTATTTAGTTTCAAAGGAAAATCGTATGTTTACAATGAAGAATCTTGACAGATAACACCTTAATCAAGTGATCAAAGTTAACATCATAAGTATTGGCACTATATGACATCCCTGAGGTGATGCACAGAGAAGCTCACAACATCACATAATAAAATTCTTGCCAAAAATTCACAACCCGAATCTCCATGAGGAAATAGACAAACCCAAATGAGACTCATTCTACAAAATAATTAGTCTGTACACTAAAAAAAATGTTTTTACCTATTCCTCCCACCTTCTTCCTCCCCTCTGGCAATTATCAGTTTGTTCTCTGTATCTAGTCTGTTTCTGTTTTGTTTTATTTGTTTGTCTGCTTTGTTTTGTTTTTTAGATTCCACATACTGGTTAAATCATATGGTATTTGTCTTTCCCTGTCTGACTATTCCACTTAGCATAATACCCTCTAGGTCCATCTATGTTGTCACAAATGGCAAGATTTCATTCTTTTATGTGGCTGAGTAATATTTCATTATATGTATATATCACATCTTCTTCTTATTCATCTATAGGTACAAATGTTCAGTTATAAAATAAATAAATAAATCATAGGGATATAATGTATAACACAGGGAATATAGTCAATATCATAACAACTTTGTACAATGATAGATGGTTATTAGATTTATCATGGTGATCACTTCATAAGGTATATAAATGTTGACTCATTATGTTGCACACCTGAAATTAATATAATATTGTATGTCAACTATATTTAATAAAAAATATTAATAATATAAAGTAAAAAATGAGGAAATCTTCTAAATTAAAGACAAAGAGGTATGACAATTAAACGCAATGTGTAATACTGATATTAGATCCTAAAATGGGAAAAAAATGTTATAAAGTATGTCGTTGGTATAATTAATACAATTTTAATATGAATTATGTATTAGATGATAAGATTACATTAATGATAACTTTTATTATTTGATCATTATATTTTGCTTAGGTAAAATAATGTCCTTGTTAGGTAGAAAATACATGTTGAAATATTTGCGGTAGAGTTATTAAGACTGAAATTTATTCTCAAAATATTTAGTGATTTAGCTATGAAAATAAATAATAATGATTATACATACATATACACACATATGAGAGAGATAAAACATGTGTGAAAAATGTAAACAATTAGTGAATATAAGTAAAGGGTATATAGGAATGAAGAATGTGAGTTATTGGAGGAATAAAGCGCTACTATTGTTCCACCACTTTTAATTTGACATAACTCTTGAAAGAAATATGTTTCGTTTTTAGGCTCATGTGTTTTATTAATTCTTCTAATTTATTGCAGTATATTCCTTATTGAGTAGTATATATAGTACTATATACTAACATATACATGTATAGTAATATGTCAATAGTAGATATAGAATATATTGCAATGTCCTATTTAGAGAGTGAAGTTTGATTAACTACTACTTTTTTTACTATGTTGATTAGACACATTACTTTATAGACCTTATTTCTAACAATATGTGAGCATTATTGTTCCTTCTTTCTGGTATGTCCTCCATCCACTTCTCAGATTCAATTGAAATAAAATCTCCTCTATGATTCTACCCTTCTCTTCCTTCTTCTCTGTTCCCACAAATCTTCAAAGAATTTTTTGACATTGCCATTTTTCTTTCTGCCTAATGGTTACCTATTTGTACATGATGTTTCTGAACTACCCTCAAACGTTCCCTCTCATTTCCCACCCATAACTTTGAAAGGGGCATATGGGATTTATTTTTCTTCAAATTATATGTCCTCCCTTGCCCATCTCTTATCTCACTACTGCCTCAGAATACCATAGAAGTTAAGATCACAGACTCTGGTATAAGTCTCATCCTAGTTCAAATGCCGGTTCCACCACCAGCCAGGTGTATGGCTTTGGATACTTCTCTACACCTGTTTCCTCATTAGTAAATGGTGAACTGTTCCTCATAGAGTTGTAGTGAGCATCGTGTAAGTTAACAAATGCCAAACTCTTAGCATTGTGTCTAGCAAAAAATGCTCAATGAATGTTACCTGGTATCATCATCATCATCATCATCATCATTACCATCATCACCTTCGGCACTACAGAAGCATCATTAGTAGCTGTCAAGAGCCACAAAAATCAGAACAACTAATGAAAACTCTCACAGTGAAAATATTACAGCAATTTTAGTCCTGAATTCACCAAAAACAACCACTAATTTTTAACCAAATTTTTAACCTTAACTTTAACAATATGTGTTCTGAAAGCAGAGAAATCTATTTATCAAATAGAGTATGGCTCGTATTCATTGGTTCATCCTTTAGCTAATTTTTATTGAGCATCTACCATGTAAAAGGTGCTCTTCCAGGTTTTGGTGACAAGGCAATAAACAAAGTAGACAAATCCCCTGCTTCTGTGAAACTCACATTCCAAATGGAGGTGGAAGATAGAGTCATTCCTCCCCAAAATAAATATTGTACATTATATATCAGATAGTGATGAATGCAAAGACAAAAAGAGTATGAAGATAGAGAATAATGAATAAAGTATTACTTAAGTGGAGAAGTCAGAAAGTCCTCTCAAATAAGTTGAAATTCCTGATTAAGTTCATTTTTTTCGTATTTTAAATATAAGACATCAAGTCTAATAATATAAACCTAACTCATATTCTTAATTGTATAAAGATATTGTCCAAGATCACTGTGTCCAGATATTTAAATAGAAGATAATCACTGATTACGGATTAATTCCAATCCAGAGTATACCTGCAGCTCTCAAGTATGTACTGGAATACGCTCCAATTGCAATTAGTTCCATAACGTGAAGTGCCACTTGTTTTCCAGTGAAGAGGAAGCCAGCCTGGAGCAACTAGTTTATGCTAGCCTGAGCTACATTTAGGCAATTTATGGGAAGTAGTTTATTCCAGACTCATTTATCAGTCTACAATTACCATTCTCTTCTGAGTTCTGTGTCTCCTCAGTATGCTAATGGCTAGTTGTACTCTTCTGTAATTAGAGTATGGCAGTGCCATTTCTTTTTCTTCCTCACCCCACCTCTTTTCGTTACCCTTCACTTCAGATATACCATATACCTCTAAAAGCTTCTTTTCTTCAAAAATATATAAAATATATTATTTTACTTTAAATTTTTTTTTCAGTTATAGTTGACATTCAATATTATTTTATATTAGTTTCAGGTGTATAGCAGTGATTCCCTCAATTAGTCTAGTACCCTTCTGGCACTATACATAGCTTTTACAATATTTTTGACTGTATTCCCTATGCTGTACTTTACATCCTGTGACTATTTCATTACTACTGCTTTGTACTTCTTAATCCCTTCACCTTTTAACCCAGCCCCCAAACCCCTTCCCACCTGACAATTGTTAGTTTGTTCTCTGAATCAATGAGTCTGTTTCTTTTTTGTTTGTTAATTTATTTTGTTCTTTATATTGCACATATAAGTGAATTATATAAAAAACTGAATGGAGCTTCCTCAAAAAATTAAACATAAAATGTTATGATGCAGCAATTCCATTGATGGGTGTTTATCCAAAGAAATTCAAACAACTAATTCAAAAAGATATATGCACCCCTATGATCATTGCAGCATTATTTACAATAACCAAGATATAGAAGCAACCTAAGTGCTCATTAATAGAGGATTGGATAAAGAAGAAGCAATGTGTGTGTGTGTGTGTGTGTGTGTGTGTGTGTACACATATATATAATATGCATACATACATGCATACACACATATATATATACACATACACATACACAATGGCATATTACTCAGTCATAAAAAGAATGAAATCTTAACATTTGCAACAACATGAATGGACCTAGAGGTTATGCTAAGTGAAATAAGTCAGACAGAGAAAGACAAACATCATATTATTCTACTTTTAAGAGTCATACCTAACATTATAGCAGGGCTCCCATATTTTATTGGTAGATCAGTCTGTGATACACTACCCAGATTCACATTCAAGAATGAAGGATCTATTCTCCCAGGTGCTAAAAGTGCTGCCAGCATACAGTCCTCAGTCATCAGCCTTCTTTTGGAAGCACCATGCCTAAGGTTATGTCCCTTCCCTGGACTCCCTGTATCTAATGATTGTTCAACACAGAAGTATAAAGGCCCAGTCTCCTTGCCTCAACTCAGGACAACTCTCCAAGGCCAATCCATACCAACGGCTCCCCCTGGGTCAGCTGTGGCATTCATTGAGATAGTATTCAGCTCAACTTTTTCTTCTGCCCAATCTTACTTCCTTTTCTTCCCTTCCATAGGTAATTTTTCCAGAGTACTCTCTCTCTAATGAGATATCATATTCCAGGGAAAGTGGCATAACTTTAACGGCTTCCATTAAAGACCTAAGGATGTAAGTATCTTTGTTACTTGTAATATAACCCACCAGTATGGCTTAGCATTAGAGATATCTGGGTAGGAAAAGGTGCCATATGGTGTTTATAGCAAATTCAAATAGGAGAATCACAACACAGATGTCTAGGGCTTTGGAGTAAGGCCGTGCCATCTACAGCAGATACTTATATATCTTCTGAAAAGCAGGTCTTGATATGATACTGGGTCCAGATAGAAATGCAGTGCCTGACTGTGGACACCAAACAACCATGAGGCCTGAACTGCTCATTATGAGCTACTTACCATCAGATCACAAAGTCATGAGGTCAGGTGGGTCTAGGCCCAATAATACATCATGAGGTAAAAGTGGCACATCCAAGATCAAGCCTTAACAGGACCAGGAGACACAAGAAAGCTACCTGAGCAGGTAGCTTAGATCCTGAAGTCATATATTATTGTTGCTGTAACAATTAACCAGAAACTCATACCTATCACCATACAGGGGCATCCCATATATGGCCAATTGTCAGTAGAGGGAAAAAAATCCAAGTTTGGCATATAGATAGGTTGGCTTGGCATGTGGGTGAAAACTAGCAATGGATAGAGGATATGTTACAGCCCGACTAAGAGGAGGCTCTTAATAACAGTTGCAAGGGGAAATCCTCTCAATAGGCAGAGCTTCAGGCAGGACATGTAACTATATTCTGTGTATCGAAATGGAAATGTCTTAAAGTTATAAGATGAATGGACTCATGAGCAGGGGAGCAAGGCTTGACAAGGTCAGTGGTCGAGAAGAAGAAAAACCGGAAGGGTAGGAAAAGAAGGTCTAGGTTAGAGGGATTTGGATGGACCTACGGGAATGAACATGAAAGGTGAAGATCTTTGTTACCAAATGTTAATACATACCAGAAAGCACCCATCATGAAAAATGCAATAAATAATTAGGTGGACAATATGACTTATTTGGTATTAGCCAGGCTCTGTCAATAACCTCCCCAGTGCTAGTACAATAGACATATGAATGAAATAGCTATAGTGTGAGGGATAGTTGCTACACATGGGTCAAGGGCACTGTCTCCACTTACCGAGGCTGACCAAGCCATTGATCTGATTGAATGTTCAATGTGCTGGAAAAAGAAATACTAATTCCCCAGAATGGCACTCTCACTATAGGACACCAAAGAGCTCCTTGATGATTAGTTGAATACATTTGACCTTTCAGCTTGGAAGAGGCTGTAATGCATTTTGACAGGAATGGATACATGTTCTAGGTTTGGATTTGGCTTTTTTGCCCAGAGCAGGTCAGTCAGCACCATTATTGGAGACTTACAATGTTTGATTTACAGTGTCATCCTACATAACATAGCATCAGATCTAGGGGTCTACTTTAAAGAAAAGAAGTGGAGAAATCTGTACCTGGTACCTGACTATGAGTTTATTGCTCATATCACCTACCACACCAACTAAAATGTTGGCTCAATGAAGTCATGAAGCGGCATAGCTGAAGTGACAGCTTAAAGGTAATACTGTCAATATCGAGCTTCATCCTCCAAAATGCATAGTGCATTTCAAATCAATGAGCTTTATATGGCGCTGTGTCCCAGCAGGTTGAATACAAGAGTCCATGAACTGAGATATGGAAGCAAGAGTGGCCTCACTTAGCATCATTCCCACTGACCCAGTTGGATAATTTGTCCTTCCTATTCCTGCAATGCTGGGAACTACATGACTTGAGATCCCATTTCCCAAAAGGGAAATGTTTTCACCAGGGAACAAACAGAAATATTCTAATTGTACTATAAGCTTTGGCTGGCACCTGGTCATTTCAGGCTCCTCATACCAGGTGACCATCTTACAATTAAAGAAATCACCATCTTAGCAGTGTTAATTAATCCTGATCATTAGGAGAAAAAAGGTTTCTTTTATGCAACGGAGACAGAAAGAAATATGTTTGGCACCCATGTGATCTACTTATCTAAGCTTGATGGCAAATGGACCAGTGTAACTAAGGCTGGAAAAAGGCATGGTGACTAGAGGCTCAGTATGGTCAGTGTCATGACACCAGAAAAGCTACCGAGACCAGAAGGGCCGAGGGAAATCTAGAGTGAACAGTAGAGGCGGGAGATGGTGACTATCACTTGAGACCTTAAACTAGCCGTGTCAGCAGGAGCGCTCGTTCATCCTACCAAAATTAATCTTTTAAGATTCTCCCACTGGAATCCCGGAAGATTGATTCTCAGTGCTTATCTGAAGAAGAGGATCCAAGAGGTACAAGCAGTTCACTGATATGTTGCCAAGATGCCCCTTTAAGAATGAAGATCTTTTATTCTACCAGCTGCTGGAACTGCTGCCAGTTGCCAGCCCTCGGTGTGAAGTGCTTTGGCTGAAGAGAGCGTCCTTGCTCAAAGTCATGGATCCTCCCTGGGTGCAGCAAATAAAGATTGACCATTGAGGTTAGAAAAGTCTGGCCCCTTTGTCTCAACCCATGACAATCGCCAAGGCCAGCTCAGTCTCAGACTTTCCCCTGAGTCACTTACGATGTTCATTAGATAGCATCGTGTTCAATTTTCCCATGCCCAATTCTGTGTCCTTCTCTTGCATTTCACAGGTGTTGTTTTCCAGAGAATTCCCTAATTAGCTTCCTGCCCACTAATCTACTTATCACCTCAGAGAATCTAACCTTTGAAACCATTGATGATGTCATATCAGGTAAATTCACCCATTGGAACAGAAATCAAGAGATTCTGACTCTAGGCACATGTTTGCTTTGAATGTATTGATTGACTTCAAGCATGTCAATAAATGATATGACTTTTATTTTCCTCATCACTTTTACTAAGAAGGGAAAAAAAATGCTGTGCTCCTTAGTTCTATACTAAGAACCAGAATTTCAGTTCCTGAGTGGCTGTTAATTGGTTTTGTGACCTTGGAAATACCATTGCAAAGGTGAACTACATGATCTTTAATATTCTTTACAGCATTAATAGCTTATGGATCTAAATATGTGAATCCCATGATCACTACTTCTGTAACATATCATTTAAGATGGCATTTTCAATTTTTTCAATAACTTTGTTGCCAAGAAAATAAATTTTAGGTACTTATGAAAAAATTTTAACATCCTTGCCAAAATTTTTTTTAGCCCTATTACTTCTTTTTCATCCTTTTGTACCTTCCTTACTGACCTTTTTAAATCCTTTTTTGGCATATATTTTTTTCCTCCCACCCCTAGAAAACTGAGCAAATGATAGGAGAGCAAACTGAGTATTCGGGGTTGGCGTACAACTATCATAAAGCTTAGTTTCAGATACTTCGTGTTCTCTTTTTCCTTTTTTTTACAGTCTCTGTTGCATCATATGAACTTTCTATCTTGTTCTTCTTATTCAATATTCATAAAGTGTTTACTGCTAAAGTTCCTCAGAAATATTTTCAAGTTTTGCCAAATGCTTTACCCCCAAATATGCTTTCTCTATTACCTTCCTGTTTCATTACATTCAATTCATACTCCTTTCTGGACACTGTGGTAGAAGTTGCCTAATACCACCCCTTTTCCTTTCCTGTCCTTGCTGTCATCTAACTGGCCCTACACATTCTCATGAAGGAAAGAGATGTCAGCCCATTGCAACAGAAGCAATTAGAAATGGGGTTGGTGGCTGGCTTGTGCCAATCCGGACATCTGAAGAGGAGCCAAAAATAGAAATGAGCTGAGTTTGTTCAGGGCTCAGTGCCTCCAGAGGCATTTCCTCAGTTAGTTCTCCAAGGCTACATTTTCTGAGTCATCTTTCACAGCTCACAGGCCAAAACTTATAACTCACATGCTGTGCTCTCCATCAACACACAGTTAATGTCAGAAAGCAGTTACTCTCTAAAGGAAGATCTTTACTCATGTCCTGACCAACAGCCAACAGAGTCCATGAAATGAAGGGCATATTGCTCACCTGTATTAGAGTTGCAGCAGAAATCTTCTAAACCATACAATAAAAGTATATCTCCTCTTCTTATTCTCATCTCTCCAAACCAATAATGTACTTTAAAATGAGTCATGTTAAAAATAAATATATATTGGCATGGTTCACAAACTCTAAGCTATGTGAAACAGAGACTTGATGGTAGAGTGGGGAAAAGCGAGAAACAGTGGGGTTACGATGTTGATGTCTCCCAGATGCTCCTTGTTGCTTGTTACCTTCTAGAACTTTGTTTATTCCTTATTGTTCAATTAACATAAAGGATAGTTTTTATCTTTTCCAATCCTACCATCTAACTACATTGAATTAGTAAGTGGATAGAACATACTTCCTTTAAACTAAAATATCATAATTTTAAGTATTTTTCTTGCTACAAACCTCTCTAAATGCCAAAATTTTCCTAGTTACCCTATTCTCAATGCTTGGTTCTTGCATAGTTTTAATAATAGTATTTGCTTCTTCTCATCTTATAAGATCAATGAACTAATTCATTCTTTATTGTTTACTGCAGAATTCTCTCTCTCTCTCTCTCTCTCTCTCTCTCTCTGTTTTAAAGGATAGCTTGTAACTGCAAGGCTGTAATGATGTCACCAAAGATTAACATTGATCAAAGTCTTTTGGTTACATAAGTGTGGGGCTCAAGAGCTTATTCACACAAGTCAAATCTCAACCTATTCCATTCACCCTGTTGTTTGGCAGAGTTCACTGACAAGACTTTGGGGAGGCAACACGAATGCCACAGTATGTGCTAGGACAAATAAGAATGCTGGCTATGAAATCTCTTGAAGAAAATGTTTACCCGTCCACCTCAAATCTTTTTGCTCTTAAACACTGCAGCACCCCAAGCCTGTTAACCTTGTGTGATAAGAGAAGTAAGGTTGGAGACGTTGTGGCTTATAGTTAAGCCTCTCAGAACAGCTCAAAATGGGGACAGCAGCGCCACCAAGGGACATTGTAAGCAGTAACTAATAAAAAACAATAATAAATGTCTTGCACATGGAGGATGCTGGGTTAATCACCATCAACCTAAAGTTTTAAAATATATTGGCTGCAATGTTGATTTAAGTGACAAGAGAGGTGTTGCATTTCAACCATCTCTTTGAAATTCACACTCAACTTCTACCATGTATTTTGGTAATAGTACACAATATTAGGTGCTAGAAAAGTTTACATCTGTTATATTGAAAAATTTGGTCTCTCAGCCATATTGAAAATATAATGCCTGCAAGAACAGGGGTGATGGATAGACCGGCATGTTCTTTAATCTACCAGTGTAATATGTTCTCAGCTCTGCAAGGGGAAATGACAGCGATTCCTTCAACTACTGAGAAGAAAGCATGGTTACAAGAATACCATTATGGGTGTACCAAATGATGCTAATGCCCACCTCATACCACAATCCACCCTGACTGTGGAAATGTACTATACTATTACCCACGTGAGAGCTGTGTTTAACAGGAAATTGACAGCAACACATCACATCCTGAAAAATGGAGAACTATAACATTTCCAAGTACCATATTTCCATTGCCACAGGGTATCACTTCTGATATTATTTAGAATATTCCACAATGATATAGTACTTTTCAGTTCACAGACAAGAGTTTTCCTTTAAGAACTTTTTAACTACTCAGCATTTTATGATATAACGTTCATGATAGTAATTCATAGCATTTGTGTGTTTGTATAACGATTTAGCATTTTGTAATTGCCGGCAAATATATTCTTATTTGACTAAATTCATTCGACATTTTTTTTGAGATCTTGCAATGAGCCAGGAACATAACCCTCACACATGAACAGAAAATAACAACAACAATAAACTACGTATGATTATCTCCATCCAGCAAATGAAGATAAGTAAGGCTGAGACGTTAACTAATATTCCCAGGTTACAAGATGACAGATTAGAGAAAAATTTTGGTAAACAACAACAGACAGAAAGATTTGTCAAGATAGTTCATGGATTAACTCTCAATTATCAATACAATGAATTATAACAGAAAAATATGAAGCCTCTGAAAACCCAGAAGCCTCAAAACAGTTAACTGCTTAAAATTTAATATTTAAAATTAAACCTCTAAATTTAACTTCTTCCCATTTTCCCCTCTTTTTCTGTTGGAAGTGTGAACAAATAAAGAAATTACCAAGTCTGATAACCATCAACAGACCTTTTGTGTGTCACTGACCCCTTTGGCTATCTGGTAAAGTCTATGGACCATTAAAAGCACTAATGTTTTTAATGTGCAGAAAAAATATGTAGGATAAAAAAAAAACAATTAAATTGAAATGCAATTATAAAAATTATCAAAAGAAAAAATACGACTTAATGATATATGTGCTCCTACATTAATGCATTAAATAACAAACTCTAGCTGCATCTCTAATAAGTACTCTAATTTTAAAATAGTGAGAAAGCACAAACGGCACTTCCAGAGTTCTGAAACAATTGTAATGTTATATGAAAATGTCTGTAATTTCTACTGATGACAAAGTCACAGATACTCTTAATACTACTGTGGTTTGTGCCTACATATATAACTGAAAGAATTGTTAAATTTCAGTTAGTGATTATGAATTTAAAAGACAGCATTTTTACAAACCACTTAAATTCTATTCAATGGTCTCTTGTGGGTCATGGACCCTATATGAAAAACTCCTGCCATAAGAGGAATTCGGAATACACAAAAAGTATTCAGAGTAGCCTAAATTAGCACTAGCTTTTATCAACACACATAAGATCACAGTCTCATGCTTCTCTTACAGTTCCCACAGCCCCTAGAACAATGTTTGATAAATAGGAGACAAGTGCTCAGGAGCGCTTGTTAACTGACTCATAGATGGTCAGACCTCTTGGCTGAGTCCTATTGCAGGGTTTTCCTTCCTGAACTGAATTCTGTTTTCCTCCTGCTGGAGATAGGTGGATGCTCCTTGACAAAATGAGCATGGGGCTTTTGTGAGCCAAAGGAATAAGAATGAAACTGTCCCTTATCTCTACTGGCAGGTGAGAAAATTACAGTTGCAAAATGGAAATAAAACAAATTAAAAACATATCAGAGAGAATGTTTCACTTAATATAGTTTCTACTTGACAAATCATTTCTCTTCCTAGTGAAACACTTTATTTTATATGTCACTGAATGGCAAGAATAAATCGAAAGCATTGTTTGGTTAGGATAAGGAGAGAAATAAACTCAAATGAATTTAAACTGTAAGTAAAAATGGTAAAGAAACCTCTGATGAATGACAGCAATTTACTTTCAATGGTTTCAGCATGCAAATCATGTTATTTGTTTTCTAGCTTTACTCAAAACAAACGATGATGCTAGAACAAAAGCAAATCTTATCAAGTGTCTCATCAATGTGACTTAAAATATTACAAAATTTACTGTGTGCTGGCCTTTTTTATATAACCCATTGATCATTTAATTTCGAATGTTGATGTGACACCATAATATTATCACTAAAGTTTTTCTTAATAAATATTCTATGAATAGGGAATTATCATGGAGAATGAGCTTATAGTAAGAAGAAAAAAATGAATGTGACTTTTCTAGTCTTTCTGCCATTTATATAGGTTATTTCTTGTTTTGTACCAGTTAGTTTATATTTCCTATTACGCCTCCATAGCAACAGTGAAAAGCCAAATACTCCTCAGTTAATAAAACAGCAAAAAGAAGCTTATAAACTGTTTTCAGGAGCCAGATTTTTTTGTGTGGTAACTTGCCTTTTCCAGTTCAGGAGTCTTTACTTCCCACTTCATCCCTTTCCTTCTTGGATTGCCCACCAATTCTCCTCAAATTTGTTTCCTCTCTCCTCTGCTTAGACTATTCCCAATTTTGGTGCCATAATATTTACCCTTCTGTGACTCTTTTGCTTCTACTCTGAGCTTATTCCTAGAGGAATCACACAGAAAGCAGCATGAAACAAAGACCAATTTAAAACCATGAAAAATATGATTTTGTAATAAATTAAGAATGATCATTTACTTTAATCCCAGTATAGACAAGTAAGCATCAAAAGGATAAAAAAGATAACTGAGAAAAACATTTAAAATTCAGCAAAATCTATTCATAAACTTTTATTCTTCTAAAGGTTGGGTAAACATTTGTGATTTAGCAGTAGAATAGCTCAGGTTTCAACTATTTAAGAGTCATTTTACTCTTAAAAATTTTTCTTCCCACTGATCTCCATAACCTGACCCACCAAAAAACTATCTTCTTAAACCAGAAAAAAAAATGCTTTCTTAGAAATCTTAGCAATATTACTGCCAAGATAGAAGGTAAAAATAAACCAGGAGAATAAGGTTTCAGGACTAACATCTGCTGGGCACATGAAAAGGAATTCATACCATCTCGGTCTGTTTACATTTCCATTCAAATTGGTGACCATTTATTGAGTACTTATTATGTGTAAGTTTTTTGATGAATGTGAAATTAATTGTCAATGGCTGGTGTGTAGGACATGGGTCAAAGATTAGGAGAAAAGGAGTAACGGTATTCATCCGGTGGACTATAGAGAGATTTTTAAGCTAGAAAATGATATGATTTCAGCCTCATTTTAGTAAGATTATTAAAAATGATAACCTGGAAAAAAAGATATTAAAGAACAGGAGACTAAGAGAGTTATTTTCTTTTGTTTGATATTAATGCTGCCTTTACAGTTTTTCAAGTACTTGCAAACAAGGACCATGACGTTTATAATAGCTCTATCTACATCTATATCTAGCCTATTTCTATATATTTATAACCATCAAATAATCTCTCACTAATGTTAGGCTAACTAGTTTAAGCCTTATTTTACAGATTAAGAACTTGAGGTCAAAAACGTTTGTCTTTTTCAAAGTCATTTAGCCAATGATAGAATTGACATTCAATTCCAAGTTTATTAACTTCATATCAAGTGATCCTTCCAATATATTATGGTCCAAGGGAAGAAGCTAGGTTCAGAGTAGACGCTTATAAATTTTTGCTATTTGACTAATTCTGATAACATTTGCTAAGACAGTGTGTTTTGATTATTTTTTAATGTTAAACCTAGGAGTCACATCTTAAAAATAACTTATATCTTAAAATTCAAAAGATTGTCTAATAAGATCAAACCAAATTAAAATATTAAAAAGAAAACCTAATGAATCAATTTAAATATGACTATCCAAGAAAAGTATTAATATATAACTTTAGCATCTAACCAAAAGGCTTATGAAATATTAAGGAAATATGTCTACTTTCATAATTGCTTAATTATTTTGGAGGGTTCATGGAGAATGACCTACGATTCTCATTTCAAAAGAGAAAAAATTCATTTAGTATATTCTAAGAGATTTACAAGTAAGTTGGTTTAAAGCATTTATTATAGACTTCTAGTTAAATAGAGAAGATTGAGCCCTACTTTTAGAGCAAATTTATCACTTCTCCCTCCCTAAACTCCACTAAAATTTAAGTCTCTCATGGTTTAGAACACGACCTATGCAGGAACTGGAGCCAACATTAAATTATGATTTAAATGGGTTAGGAGGATGGAGAGAGCTTTAATGGGAGCAAGGAGGCAGAAGTGATATAAGAAAGCAAAACCCTCAAAATAAGAAATCAAAAACTAATACCTAAAGTTTAAAATCAAGAATTCACAGTATATGCATATTATTTAGATATGGAGAGGCAAAACTAAAAGAAATAACTGATGAAGTTGAAAGTGGTTGCCTCTGGGAAGTAAAAAATTGGATTGGGAAGGGGTAAGTTTAGGATAGGAGGTGTTGGTTTTTTTTGGGAAAGGCAGTCTCAGTGCAAAGATCTTTTGACTTTCCCATTCAGCAGCATAAGAATGGGCCTTGGGCCAGGGACACTTCTTCACCAAGAAATAGAATCCACACAGCCCACTAGGTAAGCTGATCTAGCTCAGTCTCTACCTCTATCCTCTATCCTCTATCCTCTGTCTCTGTCTCTGTCTGTCTCTGTCTCTGTCTCTGTCTCTGTCTATCTCTGTCTCTGTCTCTGTCTCTGTCTCTGTCATCCCTATCTATTTCTATTTCTATCTCTATCTCTATCTCTATCTCTATCTCTATCTCTACCTCTATCTCTATCTCTGTTGTTCTACTCAGTGCTCAACTACATTGTGTTTTCCTTGGCAACTCTGATATCAGATGCAGTGGCAGAAGTGTTTGGAGTCCTCTCCTGGGATCAGTAACTGGTATGCGGTACTCTATTCCCTTGGGTTTGATAACCAGTACTCTGCCCAGCATTTTCATTATAAGCTTTGTAGCATTATTTGACTTTCTAAATTACATGAAATTACTATTTTAATAAACATAAAAATTTATTGTATTATTTCAAGTAGTTGTACTGCAAATAGTACTGGGATAAGCTCCATTGATATTGGGATTATAATCAACATACACATTAGTTTCTATAATATGATGCCCGGTTTATTTACCATTATTAACAAACAACATGTTTGGCTTACCACAGAGAAAAAAAAATAGAAATTCTAATTATGCAATTTGAAAACAGTTTTTTGAAGTACGTTTAAAACTTTTTCATGGGTACATTTTCTAAATACATACATAAATAAAAATGGCAAAACCGATTAAGATGTGTGGTAACAGGTGGATGAAAAGAAACACAAAAGAACAGTTTTTAAGTAAGCACGCTAGTCCGCATGTTTGCAGATGGCAGACAAAAAAAGACATATGTACTCAGAATGAGAACATGGATTCAAGAGTGTGAGTAGGAATTTGGTGATTAATTGAATACAGAAAATGAGATGTCAAGGAGAATGCACTTTTGTTTTACTTGAATAATAAGAGTAGATGGTGATGTCATTCCCAAAGAGAAGGAACATGGAAGAAAAAACAAATTTGGAGAGTTGGGAAGTGAAGAGGGAGGTCTGTACTGAAGAATGTTTGAGATGTCTAGTAGTTTATTGGACTTAGGTCAGCGCTCAGGAAAAAAGATCTGAACTGACGCTAGAGATCTAGAAGACTTAACATAAAGGTGGTTAGTGAACTAATGAACACTACTTGATAAGGTAGGCAAGATCGGTAAAGGAGAGAGTGTAGAATTAGAAGAAAGGAGGGACTTAGAGTTTTGAGGACTACCAACACTTCAAGAATGGGAGAAAGAGAAACCCAAAAAAAAAATGAGTGGGAGAAGCCAAAAAAGAAAAAGGAACACCAAGAGGTTATGACTGGTCTGACAGCAGCCAAAAGCAGAGAAAAAAAATCAGGACTAAGAGTGTAGTTAATTGAGTCAAATGCTGTTGAGAGATGAAGGATGAGTCCATGGAGTCAGAAATAAGAAACGTTGCTAATGATCTCAATGGGAGAGATTTTGGCAGATCTGTTGGAAAGGAAGATCTTTTGCACTGGATTGATAAAAGAATGGAGATGAGAAAATGGTAGCAATGAGTATAGATGACTCTGCAAACAAAAGAAGCAGAGGTCCTTTGAGCACTTACTTACTGGAAGAAAAATCATTATTAAATAAACAAAATATTAAATCCTTATCAGCTTAACTAGGCACCTGAATCTCTGCCTATCCCCCTTCTGCAACCTGCTCTTTAGCAAAGCTAGTCCTATTTTTGGGAATCCCAGATACTGTCCAATGTGACGGTCCAAACTGGAAAGAGCACCCCAAACCAGTACTGGTCAGATGCTGAACTTCTAGTGTTATTACTGCTAGAGACTCCTGTTGGCACAGGTCTCATTTACACTTTGCCTCCCTCCTGACACTGACTTTCATCAAGTATGAGTTCACCCCATTGTGTCTGACCCTGTGAGTTTTGACTACTGATTGATGAGTTCCATAAGTCTATGCACTCCTCCAGCAATCATCCTCTCCCACTGACCAGTGCCACTGAGAAACCAGTATGCTTCAACATCAATAGCACTTATAGTGCTAATAGATACCATTATTTGGTGTTAACTATGTGCCAGCAACCATGCTAAGTGTTTCATAGAAATTATCTCATTTCGTCCTCTCAAGAATTTTTTTATTCCCTGTATTTCCAGATGAGCAAATTGATGCTTTAAAAAATGAGAAACTTGACAACATTCATATATAATAAATAAGTGATAGATCTAGGATTTGAACTTAAGTTTATCTGATTCTGGGACCATATCTATGATAACATAAATTAAAATGGACCTCATGGGTTTATATCTCAATGAAACCAGGTCTCCTGGAGCAAGCGGATTATGGCATATGGTTCCAGATCATCAACACATAATAGTTCCCCCTGTACAAGCCATTGAGCCATATAAGCATAAAGCAAACAGCCCTGCCCAAAAAGACTTTTTATTCTGGCTAAGGAGATCAGACAAATAGTTTTGAAAATGCAATGAACTACATAAAGTAGCATATGATTAAGGATCAAATGACTAGTAGAGATTAGAAATGCTGTTAGGAGGTAAGAGGTAGATGAGATCCAATCAAGCTGGGAGGATCAGAAAAGGCTTCAGAGGAAAGATCTGAGCTAGACCTTGAAAAATGGCTCCAATTTTAACAGGAAGAGAAGAGGGAGGAGGATATGAAACCAATCAGCAGATATGAAACAGGGACTGAAATGTTGATGATAGCAAACGCAGGAAATGAGCAGGTCATTGCCATCTGATCTGAGCAGAGCCAGTTTTGCTCAGCATGAAAACATCCACAACCAAACTGGGGAAGTTATCCTTCTCAAGCTCCATTAAAGACTTCTAGCTTGATGATGGTTTTATTTTCTTCAGAGCTAATAAAAAGCTTTCATTTTGTGAGATACCGCTCCATCCTACCTTTAACCAAACCCCAATTCAATTCAAGTTATTTCAGGATGTTGATTTCTCATATTTTCTGATATGACTCATGCAGTGGCAGCTTGAAGGAATAGGCTTAAAACCTCTAATTGAGACAGCAAAGAAATCGTGAATTAAACCTTTTATATCTGTATTGCTGCCAAAATTTTACTGAAGAATGAAATACGTACATCCATGTTTATATGTTATGAGCCAGATGAGCTCATTAAATTTTCAGAGTTGAAAGAAACTAAAAATTTTTAATTTTTAACTGATTTATTCATCAAAACTTCCAGTTTGATAAACGAGCAGAAGATTTCAAAAACCTGTCTTATAAATGATAATTTGTTTCTTTAGGAGGTGACATTATTATACTCCTTAAATAAGAGTAATAACTATTATATTTACTTAAGAAATGATTAAATGATGAGGTGGTGTCTTTGTTTATTCCAGCTTTTATTTTTCCAATTTAGTAAAATTGAGACAAGAAAATATTTAACTATGCTTGAGAGTAAAGGATTTAGAAACTATGCAAGGAATGACCATGTTTGATGTTTATGAGATATTCATGTTGTTTGTCATCCTCTAAATATCACTCTTGACATTGGTGATTAGATTAAATTACTATGAGTAGTAACATTCAGTGCTACATTTAGATCTTTGAATGTACAGCATTGGTTTTTTAGAGAAGGTATAATATTTGATAGTCTGGGAATCTCCACGCATAATTAGATTTAGCACTCCTAATTTGCATAGAATGTCACAATCAGCTCTATTTTATTTGCAGTCAGCCATTCACTATTAATTGACAGGCATTAAATACTTATGCGTTTAAATATAGTGAACAAATATTTGTGCCTGGAAAATATTGAGCTGCATTTTAGTTAAGTTGAAAAATTATGATGAAACAAAAGGCCATATGAAGTAGAAGCTGTTCTAAATATAAGCCATTAAGAAGATTACAGTTTTTGCTTTTAATTTATATTCATTTTAATATCCCCCACAGTACTGCTTGCTCTACAAGTCTTCAGTAATTGATTGTTGGGTTGATTTTGCAAAAGGAAACACTAAACTGGCTGATTCTAGCCAATCGAAGCCAAATTTATTTCTTTGTCTCTAGTTTGTAGGTGGATTAATATGCATAGTGTTTTTACTATTTTGACTAAAAGAAGAAAATATTTAATTTTGTTTGCTTGTTTGTGGTGTGACTGGTTGGAGAAGATCGGAGAAATGGCAAAAGTGACAGAGAAGAGAGCAAGGACCTCCCACTCTCCCTATGTGACCCCTGTGGAGGGAAGAGCGATGGTGACAGGCTAAAGGAGATGACTTCACGAAAGCCTTTGTAAGACTCTGCTCATGACCACTGATGTTTTAGGACAAAAATGGCGAAGCTCTTCACAGAGTCAGGTGCCTCAAAGACAGCTCTTCAGGAACATCAGTGAACCATACCCACAGCAGAAACATTAACATTTTCACCACCAGCAGAAGCAAGTGAGATCTACAAGGGAAAGAAGCAAGTAGTATAATGTAAGAAGCCTTTTCCCAGACACAATCGAGAAATCATCCTGAAAAATTCCAGAATTAACTAAGGAAGATTTTGACAGGAAGCTGATTTCCTATGCAAGCAGGGATGGTTGGGAGGAGTTGGTAGAGAAATCAGTCCATAAATATGCTCGTATGTACTTTTTTGCAGTAGTGGCTGGCTTTTGGATATTATATAAATATGAGACACATCCATAAATTTAATGTTAAAATGTCAACATCCTCCCCAAAGGGAGCCAGGCAAAAAGATTCATCCCAGATAAGTTTATCAGAAGACTAGTCTAAGCATGAATCATCACAGGATGAACATCAATGAATATAGATGATGAATATCTGACAGAGCTACTTAATTTTCCTCTACACAATTATTTTTGAAAGACATCATGCTTCTTCTACATTCTAAAGAATTAGTTATTTCATCATCATTCGGGAAAATAAGTTTCCATAAATGAAACATCTCTTTCAAAGTTAGGACGTAGGCAATTATTTACAACTTGTTCCAACTGGTCATATCCAGTATTGATGCAGTTTAAGAAAGTAGAGGACTTAAAACAATTGATTTTTAATGCATATTTTTCATGTTGCTACTCTAGAATTTTAATTCACCTACTAAAATTTGCTAACATCTTATTTAAAGAAAGATTGGGTGCTGTTCAACCAGTTTGGGAACAGGGGATGGATGTCTGCTCTAAGCATTTCTATTCTTCATTGTACTGCAGCTTCTAGCTATTGCAATGTGGCAACAAAAGGAAATAAAACACATATGGATTGAAAATGAAGAAATAAAACTACCTTTATTCATAGGCAATATGATCACAAATATAAAAATTCTAAGGAATTTACTGAAAAATCCACTATGACTAATAAGTGAGTTTAGCATCATCAGAATACAAGACCAATATATAAAATTCAATAATTGTCCTTCTATATACTAGCGATAAACATTTTTAAATGAAAATTTAAGTATACTATTTAAAATAGCATCAAGAACACATCAAATATATAAAAGACAAATGTGTTTAAATGTACTTAAGATTTGTACACTGAAAACTATAAACTACTACTAACCAAAATTAAAGAAGATCTAAATAAATAGTTATAACATATTAATGGAAAAGAGGATTCAAGATTGTTAATATCTCCATTCTTCCTAAATTTATCTGTCATTACAACATAATCCCAATCAAAGACAGCAGGAGGTTTTTTAGTAGAAAGTTACAAGCTAACTCTAAAATTTATCATTTGTGGAGGACACTATAATATACCACCTAGACTCCTTCTCAGAAACAGAATAATGCTACCTTTAGTAACTGGCACTGCCTCCTACAAATAGCTCTCAAATGTCACTCCCTTTTGAGAATTGCCTCAGCAAAAGAAAGCTGCTTTCCCCAATGTCACATCCCCTTCCCTGGGCAGCCCATATAAAATAACCCACAGACACTGAAGGCCTGTTTCTCTAATTCCAACTTGAGACAGCTTGAAGTTCATTCCATATTCTAAATTCTTTGCAGCATTAGTCAAGGCACTCCTTTGAAACTGCATTGTAGATTACTTCTCTCTGACAAATCCTGTTTCTTTCTCTTCTTTACACAAATGTTGATCTCAAAAGCATTTCCTAATCGACCTCCCACATGCTAATTTCTATTTCAGATTCTGATTCCTGGGGAATCCTATCTGTGATAGAGTAAGGGTATGAAGTCACAGAAACTCAGGGTCTAATTTAAATCCCTTCATTTAAAACTTAATTTAAAAAGGACCTAATTTAAAGTCCTTAAATCAGTGATGCTGCTAATATGGTATTATATTAATGATCACATTAGCATTAGATAATATTAATTTTTTTTATAGTTCTTTATGGTTTACATGTAACTTTCATGTGCATTATTATATTTACAAGAAGCAATTACTATGCTTATTAATTATTATGGTCACTAAGAATAGAAGAACTAAGTTTATTCTACAGCATAAAGTATTGAGATGAGGCACTGGAAATAATGGCAGTCATATGGAATATTAGGCTTTGAAGTGAATATTATTTAATATCTTTATCTGAAAGATTTTTAAAATTGGAAGAGAAAAGAGTTACATGTAACAATGAAGATCTGAGGTGGGTGTGTGTGGAGGCAAAACACCCACCTGACTATCTATTAAGGTTCCTAGAATAAAAGCACACACCCACCAACACTTCACAGATTATTTAAATGTTGATATGTCAGAGGATCAGCCCAGAAAAAGTTTTGTGATTTTTTTTTTTTACTAGACCACTAAAAAAATTAAAAAAAAAAAAAAAAAGCTTTTAAATTCCAGGGATGCTTTCTGTAAAGTCCACACCAAAAAAGTGACAGTAAGACAATAGTTCAGCTTTATTCAGGCTCCTAAATCCTTACATGGAGATTTCACCTTTGAGCTTAATCAGCAAAGTTCTTTTGGGATCATCAATAAATATCTCTCATCAATTTCAATATTATTTAGCGGAACATTCAGAAGATAATTAAATGCAAATAAATTAGATCTCATACTTTAAAAATACTACTTTTATAGGTCCATCTTCTCTGCAAAAAAAAATAATAATATATTTTTTGTTGTTGTTTTGCATCTTCATTTGGTTGAATGACAGAAAGAAAACATTCTGGTTGGCAAACAAATGAGAATATTGCCTAATCCTTATTTTCCATTTCGATATTCTCTGAAAATGAAAATATATAGATATAGCCCCAGATTTATCTTATATTTTCTAGAATGTGAGCACATAAGATGAAAATATAGAATGTATAAACAAAACTAAAAATGATAGCCCTAAGTAGCTGCTGATTAATGTTAATTGTGGATATGTGAGTTGTAGTTATAAAACAAAGGTTATCAAAACTCAAACAATACATGTAGGATGTCGAACAGACTACTAAATTTTGCTGGTTTTATATAATGAAGATTATCTTAAGAAGTGAGCACAGTCATTGTTTAGGATGGTAGGCTGAGTATAAACTGCTGCCTTCCCTTCTGGCACAAATCCCTTTACAAGCCAGAAAATTTTTTAAATGAAACAAATGAATTAATCTCAACTGTAGAAAACAAAGAAGGGAGACACTACGTGGACTCCATGAAAAGCAGAAAGCAGAATATTGGATTGAAGAAGGAAACCATAGCCCAAGATACAACTAAGAGAGAGAAGCTGCAAAAGACTGGAGAAACACTGGTGCCCCATATCTGAAGGTGGCAGATACTAAAAGCAGGAGAGTCCAGCACACAATCTTTCTATACCACCCAATGCTCTCCTACCTGCCTAAGGGCCAGGCAAGAGAAACAAGAAATGCTCCTTCAGGTGAGTGAGTGGCAAAAGACTGGAGACAGGATGGCATCTTCAGCTACTGTCAAGACAAAGGAGAATGGTGGGCTCTGGACACAGAGGTCTATCTCTTATCCCACTCAAAAACTGATCCTGAACCTCCTATCAAACAGACTACAAAAACGGAGCCTTTTCTGAGTTTTACAGAGAACTTAAGTTATGAAGATGTGCAAGATTCATCAAATATTTAAAGAACACCAATACCATGAAAGAGCAATATGAAATTCAGAAAAGAGGGGAAATTTACATGCAAAGAAAAATTGAGAGTGTGAGTAGGACATGACTTTTGATCATTATAGATACTATTTCCTAAAAGAGACAAGAGACTATTTCAATCTTAAATGAAATCAACAAGAGGTTGAGGAGATTGAAATTTTAACTATAGAAATAAAAACTAACTAGATGAATAAATACAGGATTTCCAACTTATAGAAGTTACAGATTACAGAGAAAGATTGACATTATTTACCACTCACAAAATTTGTCTGAAGAAATTACTAGAGGATCCAGTGGGAGATGGGAAGAGAAGGGAAAGAGAGAGAGAGAGAGAGAGAGAGAGAGAGGAGAGGAGGAAAGGAAGGAAAAGAAGGAAGGAAGGAAGGAAAGAAGAAGGAAGGGAAGTGAAGGAAGGAAGGAAGGAAGGAAGGAAGGAAGGGAGGGAGGAGGGAGGAGGAGGGAGGGAGGAGGAGGGAGGGAGGAGGAGAGGAGTGAGGGAGGGAGGAAAAGAATTAAAAAGTACAAGAAAAAGTGGCATTCAAAGAGTAATGAACAACAACAACGAAAGACCATTTAGATTTGTCTAAACATGTAGCTAGGATAGAACAATAAAAAATCACAACATCAATCAAACTAAAACTCTCAACTATGTAGAAATAAGAAATGTGCAGGGGTACTTGTCTCATTAATGGGGAAGATTGCAGTTATGAATAATGATCCAATTTTTAAAATGGGCAGAGGTCCTGAACAGACATTTCTCCAAAGAGGGCATACAGATAGTCAGTCAATAGACATATGAAAAGGTGTTCAAGGTGATCATCAGAGAAATGCAAGTTAAAGCCACAATGAGATATCACTTTACACCTCTCAGAATGGCTACCATCAACACGTCAAAAAACAAGTGTTGGAGAGAATGTGAAGAAAAGGGAAGCCTCATGCATTGTTGGTGGGATTGCAAATTGGTGCAGTCACTATGGAAAACAGTTGGAGGTTCCTCAAAAAATTAAAAATAAAACTACCTTAGGACCCAGCAATTTCACTTCTAGGTATTTATCTGAAGAAATCCAAAACACTAATTCGAAAAGATCCATGCAGCCCTAATTTCACTGCAGTGCTACTTACAATAGCCAAGATATGGAAGCAACCTAAATGCCTATCAACAGACCATTAGATAAAGAAGTCGTACACATACCAATAGAATATTATTCGGCCATAAAAAAGAATGAAATCTTACCACTTGTGACAACATGGATGGAATGGAAAATATAAGGGTAAATGAAATAAGTCAAACTGAGAAAGACGAATCCTATATGATCTTACTTATATGTGGACTCTAAAGAACAAAATGAATGAACAAATGATATAGAAACAGACATGTAGATACAGAAATGAACCAATAGTTGCTGGTTGGAAGGGGGATTGCAGGGATAGGTAAAAAAGGTAAAAAGATTAAGAAGTAGTCACAGAAATGTAAAGTACAGCATAGCGGATATTGTAATAACTATGTATAGTGCCAGGTGGGTACGAGACTAATTGGAGGGAATCACTTCATAAATTATATAAATGTCTAGCTACTATGCTATACAATTGAAACTAATATAAAATAATATTAAATGCCAACTGTAACTGAAAACAAAATAAAAACCTGACAAGACAAGGAAACAAAACGAGAATAATTACAACATAAAAAATATCACATACAATATTCAAAGTCTATACTTCTTTCAAACACACATTGACTCAAATTCACCATGTATTATTAAGCCAGAAAGAAATTGTCAACAAACTCTCAAAAGAGAAAATCACAGCAACCACCAAGGATAGTATAAAAAAATTAGTGATTAATAACCACAACAAAAAGTTTTAGCACAGCCTTCCCACCCAAAAAAAAAATAAATTGAATAACTAGAAATTGTTAATCTCATTTAAAATTACACTTAGGTCAAGTGGGTAGCAAAATGAAAATTACAAACTGTATAGAACTATTGTGAGTGTGAAAATGAGAAAATGAGGACTCACCCATAGTGTTAGGCCAAAGCAGTATTTAAAAAAGAAACTAAAATTCGTTGAACTAAGTTTTCATAGATAAGAAAACAAAAAATTAGGGCAGAATTATTTGAGGTTGAAAAAGAAATTAATGAAGTTATACAATAGGAAAAGTTTATCAATAAAACCAAAAGATGATTTTTGGGAAGATCAACCATTTTTAAAATTTTGGGAAATATAATTTTTCAAAAAAGAGATAAAAATGTAAATTATGTTATCAATTTATAAAAATACACTACATTGCTTATCTAAATAAAAATGGACACTCTTTTAAGAAAATAAAAATTCTCAAAATTGGTTCAAGAGAAAACGGAAGACAAATAGATTAAGAAGAAATTGAAATGTCAGTCAACGATCTACTTTAAAAGTTGTACAAGCCCCAGATGGATTTACAGATGAATTTCATAAATCTTTAAAGAATATATAATCTCAATTTATACAAATTATTTCAAAACATATAATAAGTGAAAGAAGCCAATCTGAAAAGGTGACATGCTGTACTGTTTTAACTATATGACGTTCTGGAAAAGGCAAAACTATGGAGACCAGGAAAAATCAGTGGTTACCAGAGACTGGGCCCCAGGGGACAGGAGGGATGAAAAGGCAGAGCACGAGGGATTTTTAAGGCAGTGAAAATCCTCTGTATATATCATAATGATGCATCCATGTCATTATACATTTGTCTAAACCCATAGAATGTACAACGCCAAGAGTGAACCCTGATGTAACTATGTGTTAATGCAGGTTCATTGATTGTAACAAATATACCACTCTTGTAGGGGATATTGATAATAGAGGAGGCTGTGTGTGTGAGAGCAGGGGGTATATGGGAAATCTCTGTACCTTCCTCTCAATTTTGCTGTGAAATTAAATTGCTCTGAAAAATAATGTCTTAATAAAAATTAATTAATTTACTTATAAAATATAATAATCTTTCTAGCCCACTTCTCAAAACTAAACACTAATATCAAAACCAGAAAAATGACAGTATCAGGAAAGGTAATCATGGGTTATTTTCACTGATAAACATATAAATAAAATTTCTAACTTAGTGTGTTAACAATATTGCTCTATGCTCTGAATGACTAGACTACATGTAGTCATTCGGTAAGGGTTCACTGAGTATATAGCAAAGAAACCACAATAGTTATTTTTACAAAGATAATTTAATAGAAAGGATTGTCAACCAACCAGATATTGAAAAACCAAAAAGGCAAAAAGCAAATACTAAAATATCATCAAATAGGCAACTGTAGGAAGCAGCTACCTGCCCCCCCCGCCCCCCCAACTCCTGGGCTGAGAACAAAGAGAAGAGGTTAGAATAATTACAATTTAGAAGCTTGAGTGACTTCTCGGGGAGCTGAGGCCCAGATTGCCCAGGTTGGGAGGTCTTGCTGGCTGGTGCTCGTGTCTAAAAGGAGCATGGTGAGATTTCTATACGTCCAAATCAAATAGTTTTTGTTTTATTGCTCTGTATTATTAGACACTAAAACATTAAGAAACACGAATAACCCAATGGAGATTATTTTGATAGTTATATTATATATAAATGTAATTTTTATAAAACTCAGAATTTGAACTATATTCTCTTCACTTATACTGTATATCTTTATTTAAATATTTTAATTTCACTCTTCATCAGTTTAGTTATTCAAATAATTCACATATAGTTTTCTTAACATAAACTCATTTTTAATAAGGTCTTTTTGTGTACTTAAATACTCCAAGTGGTTTAGTATAAACTGTATTTACATTAACATACTTTTAAGGGATTTTTATGAATTTGATTTTTTTAACTAGTTTAGATATTTTTTCTTTTGTTTTTTCTATTTAGGTAGATCCTTGGAATGTGGAGCAATAAGGTTCTTGGGCAGAGAGGGAAACAAAGAGCGACTGAAGTCATTGATTCACAAAGGAATTAGACTACTTATCCAACAACCTCTGGGCTTTTTTTCTGCACCTGCAGGACCTGTTTCCGTCATTCACTCGGCCAGACGAGGTAACTCTCTATCACTTGCAATAAACTCTATCTCATCCCATATTCATCTTCCCCATTACCGTTCCTTTGTGCCCACTGCAACTGGGACCATAGACTACAATAATCACTGTGGCACTGAAAAGCATGCTGAACCAAATTCACAGCCAACTATATCTAAAGACTTGTCTACATAAAATTTTTAAAAATTTTTCTTCTCTTATTTATTCCGTTTGTCTTGAAATGGGTATTTTTATGAAAAAGTATTTTAAAAGAATGTATATTTCACCAAGGAAGATATACAAATGGCCATAAACTCATGAAAAGATGCTCAAAATTTTTAGCCACCAAAGAAATGCATATCAAACCCACGATGAGATACCACTTCACATCTACTAAGATGACCATGATTAAAAAGACATGATAACAAGTGTCCATGAGAATGTGGAGAAATCAGAATTTTGCTGGTGGGAATATAAAACAGTGTAACTACTTTGGAAAACAGTTCCTCGATTAAACATAGTTACCACACGACCCACCAACTCTATTCCTAGGTATAGATCCAACAGAAATGAAAGGATATATGTCCACACAAAAATTGGTACATCAATGTACATAGCAGCCAAATAATAACCAAAACATGGCAACAATCAAAAGTCCACAAAGTGATAAATGGAAGAATAAATGGGATATATTGATACAATGGGATATTATTCAGCAATATAAAAGAACGACATACTAATATGTACTACAATGTGAATGAACATTGAAAATATACTAAATAAAAGAAGTCAGATACAAAAGAGCACGTAGTATATGGTTCTATTTATATGAAATGTCCCCAAATAAGCAAATCTATAGAGGCAGAAAGTAGAATAGTGGTTGCACTGGGCTGGGGGCATTGCAGATGTGGGGAATGAGAGTGGCTCCTATAAGTATCAGGTTTCATTTGGGGGGGGGTGCTAAAATGTTCTAAAACATATTGTGGTGATGGTTACACAACTGTGAGCATATTAAAAAGCCATTGAATTATACACTTTTAATGAGTCAATTAGATGGTATGTGAATTATATCTCAATACAGCAGTTTTTTAAAAAAAAGGGATTAAAAATGCATAAGAAGTCTAATATTTCTGCCATGTCGTCTGCATGTCCCTTGGTTGTCTCTTTCCATTGAAACATAGAAGTTACTTATATATTCTGGATATTAATCCTTTGTTAGTTAAAAGTGTTACAAATGTCTTCTTCTAATTTGGTGCTCATCTTTTATATTTTGTTTGAAGTCTCTTTGGATAAACAGAAGGTCTTAATTTTTTTAAAATAAATTTGTTTATTTAAAATTAGTTTCAAGCATACAGTACATTGGTTAGACATCTATAATGTTCATTAAATGATTCCCCCAATTGCTCCCTCCCTCCCTTGGCCCTCCACGTAGCCATCATATTAATGCTAACTACATTCCCTCTTCCATGCCCCCCATGCCCAACTATTAACTACCAGTTTGTACTTCTTTAGCCCTTCACCCCATTCTTCCAGTCCTCCTAATCCTTCTCCCCTCTGTACATCACCAAATTGTCCACTATATTTGTGAGTCTATTTTTGATTAGTTTGTTCTTTTTGTTCCTTAGATACCGCATATAAGTGAAATCATACAGTATCTATCTTTCTCTGACTTATTTCACTCAGCATAATAACCTTTAGGTCCATCCATGTTGTTGCAAATGATAGGATTTCATTTTTTTAGTGGCTGAGTAATATTCTATTGTCTATATGAACCATAATTTCTTTATCCAATCGTCTGTTGATAGCATTTAGGTTGCTTCTACATCTTGGCTACTGTAAATTGTGCTGCCATAAATATTGGAGTGCATAGATCTTTATGAATTATTGTTTTAGTTTTCTTTAGATAAACACCCAGAAGTGCAATTGCTGGGTCAAAAAGTATATCCATTTTTAATTTTTTGAGGAATCTCCATACTGTTTTCCATAGTGGCTGTACCAATTTGCAATCCCACCAACAATGATGTATGAGGGTTCCCTTTTCTCCGCATCCTCACCAACACTTGCTGTTATTTGATTTATTGATGATAGCCATTCTGACAGGTGTGAGATGATATCTCATTGTGGTTTTACTTTGCATTTCTCTGATGATTAGCAACCTTGAGCATCTTTTCACATGTCTGTTAGCCATCTGTATTTCCTCTTTGGAGAAGTATCTGTTCAGGTCTTCAGCCCATTTTTTTAATTGGACTGTTTGTTTTTTTGTTGTTGAGGTGTATAAGTTCTTTATAAATTTTGGATATTAACCCCTTATCAGATGTATCATTAGCGAATATTTTCTCCCAGTCAGTTGTCTTTTTGTTTTGCTGATAGTTTCCTTTGCTGTACAAAAACATTTTAGTTTGATGTAGTCTCATTTGTTTATTTTTTCTTTTGTTTCCCTTGCCCGAGGAGATATGTCTGAAAAGAAATTCCTGTTAGTAACATCAGAGAGTTTACTGCCTATATTTTTTTCTAAAAGTTTTATGGTTTCAGGTCTTATATTTAAGTCTTTAATCCATTTTGAGTCTATTCTTGTATACAGTGTAAGAAGATGGTGCAGCTTTTTTTTTTTTGCATGTATCTGTCCAATTTTCCCAACACCATTTATTGAAGAGACTGTCTTTATCCCATTGTATACGCTTTTTCTGCATCTATTGATATGATCATATGGTTTTTATCTTTCGATTTGTTAATGTGGTGTATCACATTGATTTGTGGATATTGAACCAATCTTGCATCCCAGAAATAAATCCAACTTGATCATGGTGTATGATATTTTTAATGTATTGCTGAATTCGGTTTGCTAATATTTTGTTGAGGATTTTTGCATCAATGTTCATAAAAGATGTTGGCCTATAGTTTCCTTTTTTTGTAATGTCTTTGCCTGGTTTGAGAATCAAGGTAATGATGGCCTCATAAAAGGAGTTAGGGAGCCTTCCCTCCAGAAGGTCTTAATTTTATTGAGTCTAATATATCAATCATTTTATTTTGAGATTATGCTACCTGCGATTACTTAAGGAATTCTCCCCTACCCTGTAAAATACTCTTTAAAAATTTTAAAGTGTTGTTTTTCACATTTAAGTCCTAACTATGCTTGGAATTGAATTTCATACATGGCATGAGATAGAGATCCAATTATTATTTACCACATAAATAAATTATCCCAGTTGACTTACTAAAATAGTTATTTCCTAACTAATGTGTAATGCCACTTCCCCCAAATGTTACATTTCCCTAAATGAATGGGTCAACTTCTGAAATTTCTGTTGTTTCATGGATCTATATAGCCATCCATTCATAATTACAATAGAGTTTTAATAAGCCTTTTATTTTGTTTTTTAGGTATATGTTGCCTATTCTTGGCCCTTGTTCTTTCATATACATTTTAGCATAAGCTTCCTACTTGCATGAAACAGTGTTTGGGATTGTTATGGAATTGCATTTAATTATAGAAATATATATATTTAGAAATAATTGAGACCATCACGTTATTGGGTCTTCCTACCTGTAAACATTATCTATCTCTTTATTTAGTTAGGTCTTTAACATCATCTGATTAAGTTTTCTAGATTTTCTTCATTGAGGTTTTATATATCTTGATTTGATTTATTACTAGTCCCTTACTCATTTTTTTTCCTCTTGTAAATGGTATTTTTTCATATTATTCTAAATATTTTTCCTTGTATATAGATATGCAGTGGGTTTATATATTGTTCTTATATCCAATATTGCAATATTGCTGTTAAACCTTCTTATTAGTTCTAATAATTTGTATGTTGTTGGAGATTTTCTGTGTAGTTAATTATAACATCTATAAATAATTACAAATATATTTTTCTTTCATATTCTAATACTTTTCTTGTTTTCTTGGGCAGTCTCACCACCAATATAATACTGAAAGAGAAAAAAAGAGAGACAGAAAGCAAGAAAGACAAAGTAGAAAAATGCAAGAGATAGGCATCCATGTCTTGATTTGATTTTAAAAGGAGTGTTTCTACTATTTAATCTTTAAGTGTAATATTTGCTACAAGTTTTTACTAGAAACTCTTTTTCAGGTTGAGTAAGTTTCCTTCTACTCTGGACTTTCTTAAAATTTTTATCATTAATAGGTAGAGAAGTCTTTATCTACTAAGATAATTACGATTTTTCTTCTTTAATTTCTTCTCATTTTTAAATGATATATTACATTTAATGTTAAATCAATCTTGCAGCTTTCACATGATTGTACATTTTAATGAGAATTCAAACAATAAGCACGTGCTCATGTGCAGTAGTATTTTTTTTTTGACATAGAGTAGCAACCCAGTAGAAAACTGAATCAAAATCCTCAATAAACAATAGTAATTGGCTAACTTTTTTAATGAATAGCAACTTTTAATAACCCTTAATAATTTGCTTAAGAGGAAATTATAATAAGCTTTGGTTATTTTATAAAAGTAATATAAACAAATACTGTTTGACCTGAAAAACTTGACAAAGAACTTGTATTTCTGAATCTGTTCAAGGCCCTTCAAGAGTACCTGTACTTTCCTCTTGTAGCACATGAAAATCACCACTCCGTCAGAATACATTCCACCAGCTATAATAAGTAAGTAAGTAAGTACATATCTATTTACCCTCTTCTTACTAAAACAAAATCTCCGTTTCTCAAATTTTAAATTACCTTATTCCGTATGTCCCAATATTTCTCTTTTAGAAAACTATTTTATCTTCTTTCTTCAAAATAATACTTAAAATTCTCCTTAAAAATTTTCTTCTTGGAATACTCATCTGATTCAACCCTATTCTTTTCATTAAACTGTTATTCTTCAACTATTAATTATTTTCAGTCCTTGGTAACGCATTACATTTTGATAATAATTATGTGAAATACATAAGTATCATGATGTCTAACACATAAATTGCATAGCTTTATATTAATTATCTAGTTAATTCTTCCCTCCATTATATTAGCAAAGTTAGTAACATGCTACTCACAGCAATCACGCTCCCCTATATCAAACAACATATTGTTTTGCAAACAATTAATATTCTGTGATATATCAAAAGCTACTATTCCTCCTCCCTTTCCACTACCATGAATATATCGTACACTGTTCTCTATTTTGCAGCCAACTTTTTATTTCCTATTCCTTATTACAATCTCTGTAAGTAAATTGGCCTCTTTCCTATATTCGATCAGATCCCAGCTGGTTGGATTACAAGAACCTTTTAATCAGGGACGAGACTTAAGATCAGATAAAGAGTTATTATTTGTGCCCAATAAATTTACATTTTAGTTTGCCAATAAGTGAGGAATTTTATTCCAGGTTTTGCTGGAATAATGTTTTGAATCTTCTACCAAATGGATATATAATAAAATTAGCATTTGAAAATATCGCGCAATAATATATTTCTGTAGAAATTAAAACCAAAGCTAATAAAACTAAAAAAGTGAGAATGTACAATTAATGCCCTTAATAAAAATCATATTAAAAACTCTAAAAGACACAGAGTTCAAAAGTGTAAACCATAAGCTGAAATAAAAGTAACCTCAAAAACCGATTTTCAAATTCTGAGTAAAACTGCAAGCGCAAATGAATCCTCAGGTCATTTCCTGTGCATGTCTACAAAGAAATATAAAGTTTATAATAAAGAGTAGCTTGTAACCACATAAAGCAGAAAACCTAGTAATATTTTAAAGAAAACAGTTAAAAGAATATTCATTTTTCACCTAAAGGTTGGCTTTCGTATCCTTTATATGATTGCCTCTCCTATCTTTTCTCTCATGACTATCAGCCTACCATATAATGCAGACATTGGTAGGTGAGAGCCTTTGAAAAGTTTTCAGCAGCAGAATGACATGATCAAATGTATATTCTGTTCCCCGTATAGCAATTAGATTGTAGGGGAAGAGTCAAAACAAGGCTCTCAGAAGTCTACATTAGCACTCTGGGAAGGAGATTAGGGTGACTTGAACTTGAATGGGAGCTATTGATGTGATGAAAAGTCATATTCGAGATACACTTTGAAAATAATACTAATGAGAAGTACCTCAGATTGGGTAAGGGGTGTAAGTAAGGAAGAAATATCAAGGAAGATGTCTAAGTTTTGGGTTTGTGCAACTGGGAGGATGTCGTTATCATTTACTGAGGAGGGGAAAACCAGGAAAGGAAAACATTTGGGATTTAAATACAAAGAGGTTTGTAAAATCTTAAATTTGAGAAGCCTACATAGTGCACCCAAGGTAGTGATATAAAGCAAGAGGTAGACAGCGCTTCACAGCGGAAGAACTAAGAAAAAAGATCAAACTGGAAACAATAATATATAGAAACTGACTCATGTTGACTCCCCAGGAAAATTGAAAGCAGATGTTAAACACAGCCATTGTTAAAAATTAAATTAGATAAATGTATAATTAAACAAATTACATTAAAAACAAAGGTAATAAATGCTCAAAGCTCATAATTTCCTAATGATCTTACTACATTTTACTAGCTCTTGAGATTATTTACATCTGTTGTGACTTTATGGTGGAACTACTATAGAACGGTGCACCAGCGCACATCTCTTCCCAGTTCCCCATTCAGTGTCATCACACTGGTAGTTTGAAATCTGTCATCATGGACGTATTTACACTTTAAATCAGGGCTTTATTTTCCCCCAGAGAGGTGGTTATTTGGGAGTCATCAGAGATGGCATTTAAACCACTTTTCTACGGTGAGTACAAAAGAGATGAGGCCAGGACTGCAGCATTTAGACATAAGAGGATGTATACAAAGAAGAAGGATGTGATCGACTCTATCAAATGCTGCTAATAATCAAGTAAGTTGACACTGAAAATTGAGCACTCAGTTTGGCACTGTGGGAGGTGGTTGGTGACCTTGACCGAAGAATTTCAGTGAAATGGTGAGGTAAAATCCAATTGCAGTGTGCTTCAGGAAGTATGCAATGCAAAAAGTGGAAAAAGTAAGTATAAGAAGAAGTTGTCTGTAAAAAGAAAAAAATGAGAGAGTAGCTGGAAGCAGATGTGAGTGGAGGGAGTCTTGTTTTCAAAGAAAGGAGATATTGTGCCTTATTTGCATGCTTATGCAAAAGCCCCAAGAGATGGTATAAATTGCTACTACAGGATAGAGAAGGGCCAATTTCAGGAGCAAGGTCTTGAAAATATTAGAAGATGGGATTGAGTGCAATTAGTGGAGGGTTTGGCTTAATCGGGACCAGAAACAGAACATTCATTGCAACATCCATTGCAAGGTGGAGGATATGCAGTGTAGGAAATCAGAATATGCCACTCCAAAATATGCCACTTCAGCATAAGGATTGTTTTGAACTGGAGACCAATGAGAATCAGTAGATGCAGAAAGAAGCCTTCCCAGAACTTCCCTTACCTGACTAAAAGCAGAAACTTCTGAGAAGGCAGGACTGCCATAACATTTTCTCCCAGGGATGTTTCATGACCATGAAGACAGAAAGTCAACAGTAAGACAAATAACCAAATCTTACTCCATTAGTTTCCCCCAATTAATAACCTTCACATAGTTTGTTTACCATGTAAGCCTAAAACCCCTTTTCTTTTCTTTTGTCACTTCTCTATAAATTTATTTTTCTTTGTTAAGATTCTATATAAGCCCAAGTTCTAACCACTCCTTTGAGCTACTCATCATTGGATTCTCCTACATGTATGCACAATGCATGTGTTAAAATCTCTGTTTTTCTCTTATTACTCTATCTTTTGTCAATTTATTTCACAGACCCAGAAACTGAACCTAAGAGAGTAGAAATATTTTCCCCTCTACAGTGAATCCGGATGAAATATTCCATGCTAACCACTCATCTAGCTAACCTATACCCCCTTCAAATTTAGCTCAAGTGTAATTTCTTCCAGGAAGCATTCCAAGATCCCCTCTATACCCGCCCCCCACCCCCCGCCAATTGTGGTCAACTGACCTCATCTCTGCTCCCCTAGCACCCTGACAAAGTATATAATATCGTCACTTTTCATGATGCATTGAAGTGATCCCTCCGTTTCCAGGTCCTTCTCATTCAGGACCAGCTGCTCCTCAGCAGAGCTCCTCTCACTTCAGCCCAGCACAGGCTGGCACACAGGAGACCCTTAACACATGTTATTAAACAGGATGAAACTGAATAAAAAAAAGGCAGCAGACATAAAGAAGTACAAAATAATAAAAGAAATGGTGTCATCAGTACTGGGGATCCCATTCAGATAGAAACCTCCAGGGAATTTCTATTCCGAAGATGTAGAAATAATGAAAATTAAATTTGTAAAGATCAAATGAAGGTGAGAACAGAAGAAAGCCTGGCAAAAGAAAATACGTCACACTTTGGTATTAAGCAGCCTTCAAATTCAATTTCAGAGCACCAGACTTCAAAGAAAAATAAACTTTAAAATATCTCACAAAAATATTACTCAGAGGTAATGTGGTTTTCAAGAAAACAATTTTGGATCATTTTTCAATATCATGTTTATTTTGAAAGAATCAAAAACACTGTTATCTTGTCATCTGTTCTTGAGATTTTTTTCCCTAGTCATTTATTTTTTTGCCTTTCCTATCACCTTCATTTAAAAACAATCAAATGTGCTGTCATAGACACTAGATTATAACTTCAGGTGCAAAAAAAAAAAAAATAGTGAGCAACTCTTTAGAAAAAGAGAGTGTGCAATCACTGACATGCAATATAACAAAGGAGGCAACAGAATTGAGCTGTCATTTTCTGATACATTCCTTTAATATGGAATTGGCCCGCCAATCTCCAAGAAGCCCCAGGCTCTACACTTAATAAGCAATCCTACAAATACTCTGCTTCTCCTAACAGGGGTACTGAACTCTGAGCCCCGAACACCTGCTTCTTTTGGATCCCATCCAAGGCAGACGCCGGGCCTCAAACTTGGCACAAAGCGTAGAGAATTATGCATCTGACTCTGGTATTTTTTGGAAGGCAGTGAATAATTAATTTCCACTTTCCCCACCCTTCTCTCCTGTGCCAGCACCTCTATCTCTTACCTAAAATCTCTTCAATGAGTATTTACTCCTTACTATTTCAGAAGTCAAGTTTCCTCTATTCCAATGTTTCCTAAATGTACACTATCATCTGACTCACCTGGTGTGCTGTGTAAAATGATTCTCCCAAGACTGTCCCTTGGAGATTATGATTCAGTGGGTACAGGATGGGACCCAGACTGCTCCATTAAAATGCAAATATTCCAAAGTAGAGATAACAGCTTAAGCTTTTGTTTTATTCATTTGGTTTGTTTGTACCTCACCTCTTTCAGAGAAGCTTTTCAGGTGCCTAACCACAAGGTGGACTAAGAGAAACTTCATGGATTCACAGTGTGATGAGAAGCACCAGAGCTGTTTGTCATTGCTCTGCTGGGTAACCAGAGAGCCATCGTGCACCTAGTGCCCACTTGCCCAGCATATGCAGGAAGAGCCCCAGTCTAGGAGTCAAGCAACAATGGGTTAAATGCTCAGTCTTTTATCATTAGCTGTCTGAACTTTGCAACTTATTTGAGACTCTGGGCTAACACATTTTTTTAACTAAAAAGTATTAGATTTGATGATAGTGGAATGTGGCTGCCTATTTAATATGTAAAACAGGCCCATTCATACTGGTACCTCTTATGAGGCATCTAGGGAAAATTGCGAAATATGATGGGGTAACTATTACACAGTCTCAAGGGATCCTTCTGTGAGCAAATGCAGAAATAAAACATCTGCTTTTGCCGTTCATTCTGTTTGAATTGTGCCATCTCCATCCCATCCCAGCCAAAAGAGATGCTGAAATCCTAATGCTCACTTATCTCAGAATGTGACCTTTCCTGGAAACAAGATCCTTGCAGATGTAATCAAGTTAGATGGGATCATACTGGGTGGGCCCCAACCCAATTACTAATTTCCTTATAAAAAGAGGAAAATTTGGACACAGAGACACTGGGAAGATGGCCATGTGAAGACAATAGAGGCAGAGTGATGCATCTATAAGCCAAGGAACTCCAAAGATTTCTAGTAAACACTGGAGATGAGGAGAGAAGCAAGAAAGGATTCTCTCCTAGAGCCTCAGAGAGAGCATGGCCCTGCCGACCTTGATTTTGGACGTCTGGCCTCCAGAACTGTGAGAGAATAAATTTCTGTTCTTTTAAGTCACCCAGTATGTGGTACTTCATTACAACAACCTTGGAAACCTAATTCACCATTTATCCAATAAAATAAAACCATAGAATTGTGGTGATTAGAACTACATTTAACTTAGAGCTAATACCCAACCATTTATTCACCTCTTTAGAAAGAATTTTAGAAAAGGAAAAAGTGGAGTTTAAAACTATATCTAGAAAGCAACATCCCCCAACCTTGCCCCCCATCATTTCCCTGTAACACCAAAATAAAATGTTAACGCACCTCCCCAGCAGTTTACAAATAGGAAAAGAAAGAGAACCAAGCATGTAGAAATGGCAACATTTGGCATGCTAATCAACTGCAAAAATAACTTTATCAGCCTGGAATGAGATTGGGTCCTGCCTATGTGCCTGCCAGTCAGAAATATCTAATGTTCTAGGACACAGAGAGAAGTATTCTGGAGTTTTGTTATAATGTTATCTATTATAATTCAGAATTCAGTGTGAGGTCCATCCCCGATGTCATCCAAATTGGATTTATTATGAAAGATCCCCTTGTAGACTTCTGTTTAACATTCGCTCACCTAAAACATGGCAACAAAGAATTCCTCCAAGCAACCAGGGGCTCCTATAGAATCAGTCTCATTTTGGTCATGTGGTTTTCTCTCTGCAAATGTTGGCTAAGAGCCATCAAGTTTTCCAAAGATAGGAAAAAAGAAAAAGAAAAAAAAAAAACTATTCCCTCTGCTTCTTGTACTATTGGACAGCTCACTTGCTCAAGAACAAATTTTCCCATACAGGGGTCATACAAATAAGATTTGGGGATCCTACTTTGTAAGACTTCCCTTCAGGAAACAAGTAAATAAAAATAAAGGCAGGTAGGCAGGTAGGCAGGTGGGATAAAAGAGGTCTGGAGGAGGGAAGCATGATAATAAGTTTACCGGAAAGTTATTGGGACACTTGAAGTCTCTGTTAGTTGTGAGTGTGATTCCAACGGAACATCTTGCCCCTGTTTTTATTTTAGTGAGGTGGTGAGGAGAAAGGATTTAATCTACAAGGAGTTTCCTTTAATCAGCACTTATGAAGATTTTGAAGAATAATATAATTTCTATGCTAATAAAAAACCACACTAAATCAATACCTTCATTGTCATTTCCCTTTAATAGTCATCCACGAAAGACTTAATTTGAATGAGCAATCATCCAAATTTTAAGTGAGATGGTAATATATATGTATATATGTATATATATATACACACACATATATATGTGTATACACACACACACACACACACACACACATATGTGTGTGTGTGTGTGTATACATATATATATCTCAGAGAGAGATCAAGAACCCAGCGTTCCCAATTCATGGAGAAATTTTACTAGTGAATTTACCCTGGGCTACTGAAAAATAAGAACCACTGACCTGACTAGAATTGACTCCAATTTCTGTCTCCAGATTTGACTGAAAACTCTTATAGGTGGAATTCAGATCTAACAAGAATCACTGCATCAGTACAAGTCATAATTAGGCAATTACAGTTTCTAATGGCATGATTGTTCATATTTATACAAATAGTATAATTAGTCCTAATCAGATTATGGTTCGAATAGATTGAAGATTTCTATTTTTTTAAAAAGTGCTCACCTTGCCAAAATCATTCTAAGAGTATTACATCGTTTTTATCTACAGGATAAAATATGCCTGTGGTCTTCTCTATTAGAAATCTCCATTTCTAAATACATAGAATAGGATGAAATTAAACACTCTCCACAAACATAAAGGTTTCTTCCTGGGTTCCCATCACTGCTTAATAGCAACACACACACAACGTGCACACACACACACACATATACAGAGTCCAGAGGCATCCTTGAATTCCTATTAATGACTTCTGACATTCGACTTCTCCTGCCAAACTGCCCCTTCAGTACAGAGATGTGTTATTTTTACCACAAAACACTGGAATCTTGGAGCACAAACAGAATAGATATGAGGCATATATTGTTACTCAAAAAGTCATTCATTTTATTTAGTTTATTCAGTTTATTTAGTCTCTCTAAATAAACTGGTTCTTCCTAAGGCATTTTATGAGAACTTTTCTTTCCTGCTGATTCAGTTTCTTCCCATGACCTAACCCTGAGCTGAATTCTCTACCTTACCCCCTGGGTTTCAGAAACATAAAAATCTCATATGTAAGAAACACAGGCCCACCAGGCAAACTAAAGGGGACTTTTGCTTCAAAGTCCACACACTTACCCATTTTAACAAAAAGCAAGTGTAGAAAACTTTTGCTTGCTAAAAATAAAGTGAAAAAATATAGAATGATAACAAATACTAGAATAGGGAAAATTAAATAGAAAAGATTCCAGAAGAGTGATCAAGAGTAAACCTCCAAAAGTTTTCAGAAAGGAATTTTAAGAAACTATACGCTATTCTTGAAAGAGAACAGAATGTGTTTTTGTATTTGGGGTAACAATAGGATAAGATTTTTAAATAAGCAATCAGGTTAGAAGAGGGATAAAAGAAATTTTTAAAAGGAGGAATTCAAGAAAACTAAACATGAAATTAAAAAATTAATTAAATCCACAATAAATTTAATAACTGGGGAAATGTTTGATATAACACCAACTGATAAAAGCAAGACACCAAACAGTTTGTACTATATGAGTTCTTCTAAAAGACAAAGATGCATAAATCAGACTGGAAGGAAACACAACATAAAACCAAGACCAGAGTTCTCTTTGTTGTGAGATTATATTTTCCTTTTTTGCTTTTTTGTACTGCTTTGCATTTTATAAGTTTCCTAAAATGAACATATATTGCGTTTATAGTTGGGGCAAAAAGTACATCAGAAATTGCATTGGTCTCTATTTCTTTCATTCTGATAATAGAGATCTAAGAAAGTCCTTTGCCTTTTAAATTTTCTGTTACAAATAATACAATGTAAAACTCATTAGCCTATTACTCAGATATTCTCCTTGGCATCTGAGTGATACACCTCATTAAGTATTTCTGAGCCCTGTGGAATAATACATAGACAGAAAAAGCTGAAAAACCTGGAAAATACAGACTGTTGATAACCTCCAGGATATCAGAAATCTATGCATGCTGCTATTCTATTTGTGCCAATTAATCCCTCTAAGGCGTGAGCCTTCCGTAGCCTGCCTGCCTTGCCATTTCCCACTAAGAATATTGGGACCAGATGGAATTAGGTTAAACTGAACTTTTCAGACAACTTTGAAAGGTGAAAATGAAAAAAAGAAAGAAATGGAGGAAGGGAAGGGAGTGGGGCAGATGAAAGGAAGGCAGAGAGAGAGTGAGGGAGGTGGGGAGGGAGGGAAGAGAGAAAGTTGAATTTAAGGGCCTGAGAGGAAGTCAGACCTGCAGTGCCTTTCACTCCTGTTTTGTATGTATAAAAGATTTCGCTCTGAAAAAAAAAACACAATGACCTGCTCTGCGCCCCATAAGAACCAAATGCCCATCATTAACCCCATTCCTCAGAAGAGGAATCTTTCAAATGAATCAACGCAATAGCTTACCTAACCTTTAAGTGGTCAATAATCAAGGTGCGGGGAGAAGCCAAGATTCTGATCTCCTGTCTTATATCAATTTAAAGCAGTGCTCCGTGGTATATTAAAGATTCCTGTTGTGCTAAAGTTCAGGGAACTAATTGGAATCATTCTGGCTTTCGTGACTCATAAACTTAATGTTCTTTTAGCATCATTTTGGCTGAGCAGACTTCCTAACCACAATTTAATAGCAAAAGGCATTTAAAATAACAATCTCAAAAGTCTTTCCAACCACTCCAATTAAAGTAAAATAAATTGCCTCTTAGAATCAGATACTGTTTTCACAGGCTATGGTTTTGATATCTTAACTATGAAGGTAAATGACAATTACTAATTCTACATTTTCATCTTGTTCCTAGTTATAAAAATATTTCTACTAGAACTGAAGCCACCTGCCTGGTTATGTACTTTAAGTTGGGTCATCTTCTTGTGGTTTGGCTTGGCTTTCATTCATTTTCTTAATTAGTTAACTTTAGCTTTTATTAGGTCTCTGGGAAAGGCTATGAGGTTTCATTTGTTATCTCTGGAGCAGTCAAGGTTTTCATGCTATCATTATCAGTTAATATTTCTTGAATTCTAAGCTCTGTTACAACAAACAATTGACAAAGCTCCCCCGCATGTTTATATTCTAAAAAGCAATAGATAATCAGATTACTTTATAGTGTCTGAAGCTCTTTGTCCTTATCATTTACAGGTGGAAATAGTCCCGATCCTAAATCAATTTGTTAGCAAAGAGATCTAAAATTGGTAGACCAGTAGGTTTGAGATTTGATCCAGGGGACCCTAACTGATCATGCCTGAATTGTTTACTCCAAGTTTGACTCAGTCAACTTTAATTTCTGGTTTAAAAATACATGAACAGAGTTCTTTTCTGAGACTTTAAGGACAAAATAATTAGTTAAGAAGAACCAAAACAACCAATAGTGATCCAATCTTTTACTTGCACATAGTGATTTTTACACACACACACACACTTTATATATATATTATATGTAATATATTATGATATATGATATGTGATATAATATAATATATAGTAATATCTTATATTATATTATATTTATAATATATATTACATTATATGTAACATATAATGTAATATATATTATATTATATTATATTTATAATATATAATACACACATATTCATCCCTAATCTCTCTTCAAAAGGATAGCTAATATCTTTTCAACAACATTCTTCAGAAACTACTTGCTACCTTAGGCTCTCCAGGAATAGAACCTCTGTGCATGGAAGAAATCAGGAATAAAAGTCATTTGAAAAATACAAGAAACTACTAAGCTAAATTCCATCTTGGGCCAGTGTATGTACTTTTTGCTCCCATTAGTCACTTTATATATTCTCTGGGATTTGACCCAGACCGATTTCCCTGCTGCTCCACTGCTTCTTCCCTACACTGGCTTTCTGACTTCCACTTCTGTTTTTCCAGGTTTTCCATCAGCTCCTATTCAGTCTCTGTTTGTGTGGCTTTTAATTCTTGGCTTGGTTCAACCTCTCAAACTTCCACCATTTGGTCATAGACTTTCACTGATGACCTAGCCACATTCATGAACTTCTTCCCATTCCAGCACTTCCAAATGCATGGATGCCCTAACAGAAGACTAGAAACAGACCCTCGGCCTTGCTCCTCATCCTCGATGGTTTTCTTGTATATCACCATTTCCAAACCTTTCCCATCTTAAGTTCCACACAGATAGATTCTCTACATTGTACAATTTCCAGGTATAATGTGATACATAGACATACATACACACATATATATGTCTATGCATGCAAATGCACATGTGCACTCTGTGAGTGTGTCTGCGCATATAAAACTTTAGCTTTATCTGCTCAAAAATCAATAATTTTGTATTTCTGCTTCCTTTTTTATCTCTTATTTCTCTTTACAGATATAATTCTCAGAATGTCAAAATTTATCTAACTATTAAAGAGAAGAATTCTTCTCATCGAGAAAAGATTAATTACCTTTTCTCTGAACTAATTTGTCTGTGGTTCTGAAGACTATAGTTTTAATCTCTCTACTACACTCCTTCCAAGTCATAGAAGAAAGACTAAAGTCAATTCTGGAGGACTGTAAGAAATGTCTCTTCACAATAGAATGTATAAGCTTAAATATATTACTAGAGCTTAAGATTTTGAACAACTTCTCTCATTTAGAAGTAAGCAAGTCATAGACACTTCAGTCTACACACATGTGCCTACCTTAGTTTTGGAATAGCTTATCTGTTCTACTTGGACATTTTATTAATATATGGATGGGATCACAATAGCAAGGGTCATGAAATGAGGTCATCACAGTTCTAAGCCAGCCCCTCAGGACCTGGGTATATATATTACCAGCATTGTGTTAAAGGGCAATGGGCAGGTAGATACATTTGCATATAACCTCTGCGTTATACTTGGGTTCATTCACACAAGGTTTACTTTTGTTATATCTTAACTGCTAATCCAGGACCAACCAGGAGAAGGCAGTACAGGCTAAACAACAGAAGCTTTACATTTTCTTTAAAGTGAAAAAAGGTATAATCTGATGGAGGCTCTTTACAGCATAAACCTCCGTCCATGTCAGGGAAAAATGGAGCCTTCTCCATACCATCATCATCTACTGCACATCTTAACTCTCCTTTACCTCTGTAGCTCTCTTCACTTTCTCCTTTACCAACTCTTCCAGTCCTCCTTATACATTAAAATACATATAACACATAAACTGGAAAAACATGTAAATTTTAAAGTTACCCAATCCTGCCATAAATTCCTACACTCCTTTCTCTACCATTATTACTTACGGCAAAGTTTCCTTTTTAGACAGCACTTTTTAAAGAGCCGTTGGTGCTTTTCTATGATGAGACACACTTATTATCAGTCCTCAAGGCCACTTGCTTTGTTGCCGAAATATAAAAAACAGTTTATAAGTCTAAAAGAGGGCAATTTCTTGCTGAATAAGAAATATTCTTCTCCAAGGACACTAAGAAATGAATGAAGGCTGCTCACTAAAAGCCAGAGGGAGGATTCGAACTACAACCTCAGCCTCTGGCATGCTGGGAATGCATTCACTCCACTAGCTACATTGGAGGGCAGAGCAGCATCTCTTCTATGTTCTGCAGGACCCTGGAGACAAAAGACCAAGTTGCTGTCTGTACTTCTAGGCAAGTACAATTCTTCCACTGAACAAAGTAGCATGAGCTTCATTAATCATTAAGCCATACTTCCAAGCATTCTAGTTTGGATGGCTGGATTTTCTAAGGTAGTTAATACCAGATTATCCCAAGCAAAAATGTTAAGTTGCTAAATTGGGTTTTTGTGCCTGCTACCTGCAATTCGTTCTTTAATTTCACATTTAGCCTTTGCTCTAAGTGCACAGGGTCTCCATGATGACCCCAACTGGCCAGGGTTTTCCCTTCATTCCCCTCTCCGATTGAAAATTATTTTTAGTTAAATCTCTCTATGTAGGTTTCTGACTATTTGAACATATGACCTCGTCGTATTACATTAAAATGTACTAGATTTACAAGGGATTTTTGAACATTTTTCATTGCTAGCTAGCACTTTGGCTTCACTTTTCTGTATGATCAAACCTGATGAATGGGCTGAACCAAACAGAAGACTTGAGAATGTTGTTTTCTTCTTAAACTAAGAGATCTAAACTAGAGTCAAACTTCCCCCTTTCATCATGCTCACCCAAGGATCTTAGTCATCTAGGGCTTACATCAAGAAAAAGTGAACAAGGACGTGGAAAATAGAGTCTTTCTCTTTTTTAAAAAAAAAAAAGTATTATGAAATATATTAAGCATGCAGGTAAGAAGAGTGATATAATGAACTCTTATGTACCTCATACCTTGCTTTATCAAATATTTACATCATTCTCCATTGCTTTAGAATTACCCTTTTTTCAAAATAAAATATTAGATAGAATAAGGCCCACTTACCATTCCTCATTCTTCTCTTTACTATTTACCAAAGAATAAATCTCAATTATAAATGATTCTATATATTTGCTCCATATTTGTAACCATAGATATTATTTAATATTGTTTTACAGTTAAATATTTATATAAGTGAAATCATATTGCATATATCATTCTGCAAATAGTATTTTCACCTAATACTACATTTTTAAAATTTATCCATGGAATATAACTAATTATGGAATATAATATAACTAAGAATTCAAAAATAAACCATAATTTATTTATTCTTTCTCCACTTAGTGAACATTTAGATTGACTGTCACAAGGAACATTCTATATATTCTCCTTTTGTACATGTGCAAGGGTTTCCCTGGCATATATATAGAAGTGGACTTGCTGAATCAAAGAGTATGTTTATCTACAATTTTAATTGGTATTAAAAATTGGTATCCAGAGTAGGTATATCAATTCACACTCCTACCAGCAGTTTCAAGTTGCCACCTTTCTTTATCCTTTCCACATAGTATGTTAATTTTTGCTAATGAGCATAAAATGGTAGCTCACAATAGTTTTGAGTCATGCTCCTAACAGAAAATGATTTTGCCTATCTCAGCACCACAACTGTGTGACATATGTAAACTGCTTGTATTTTCTAACCACATCTTATATATATGTGTAATAATGTACTTTGAGGAAAAAAAGAGTAAAATATTTGAAATTGGGTGTACTCTCAAAATCCAGAATATATGTTTACATAAGTATGTGTCATTTTGTAAAAACTGACCACATAGAAGGAATAAAGTGAGGTTTCATCATTTCACAATATGAGTTCATCCAAGTAGAGACCTAGGTGAAAATGATACCTGTAAAATCTTCTGGAATTATCTTTCATGGTCTGTCTACTCTTAATGATAACATCAGACTAAATCAGCTCCCCTGGCACCTTCGTTTCAGACACTGAGTCTAAATTCAGAGTGGAGGCTTGGTTTCCTACTCACCTAAGTAAAACTATGGCCAGTGTAAGAGGCAGGGGTTTGTTTGTTTGTTTGTTTTTTCCTTTTTCTTATTTTAGAAATAATTTACACATATCCGGCATATAAAACATGCCGCACACAATGACAAGCAACATTTTATCATATAACTTCCCTTAATAGTCATAATGACTCTAAAAATGGTACTATTATTGTCTTCATTTTAGAAATAAAGAAATTGAGTCTGAAATATTACATAAAATCACAGAGTGTATAAATGACAGAGAAGTCTGGTATTAAATTATTCCTGATTCAGAAGTCCTAGATCTTCACAACTACACTACATGGCCTCATTCAAAATTTGGACACCTATATGACTGTTCTTTTAAAAGTTCTTAAAGTTAGAAATGCAAGCTTTTTCTCTACTTCTTCCCTAGCTCTAACCTCAAAGGCAAAGCAATCCTGTACACCTCTAAAGACAACTCTAATATCTCCGTGAATTTTCTCTTTCCCAAGTTAGGCCCTCTTGCATCCTTCAACTATTTCTGTCTTTTGTTCTCCAACTTATATCCTGGTTACTTTCCTTTACATAAGCTCCAGATATGGTCTCCCCTCTGAAAGTATGACGCTCAGAACATATTGCAACAGCATATGTCCAAGGAGTATTCACTGCAATGGACTCATTAGCTACCTCATTCTGTTCCTCATACTCTACTAAATGTTTTCCTAAATCATACTGGCCTTTTTGGCAGCCATACCACACCAGTGACTCATTCTGGGCTCAAGCCAACAATAATTCCCAAGTGTTTTTTAACCTGTATTTCTGTTAAGCCATGGCATTCTCAGCCTGAATTTCATTTTATTTTATCAGTTCTTATTTTATCCAAATGTAAGATATTACATTGTATATTAAGTTTTATTTGTTGCAGCCAGCTGAAAATATTTTGGTTCTTGATTCTTCCAATTTACTGGAATTCACTCTGACTTTACATGATCTATGTGCTATATTTGTCTTCATCAAATTCATTGATTAAAATCTACCCAGTGGTCTGGATAAGAAGCTTTATGCTATACTTACCGAAACATTTTTTTTAGACTCACACCAATCTCTTCGAAAAGTCATCTGAGTCATAGGGTAAGGTCCTTTGACTCTATAAATCCATTTAAATGTATTAGCATCAACGTCATATTTCTTCATCTTGACAATGAGGATATTTCAAAAAACTTTGTCAATTATCTTTCTGAATTTCAGATAGACTATATATATTTTTTTCTGTAACCTTGTCAAAAAAAAAAATGGAGTATTTACGAATGACATATTTTTGATGATCCTATATTAGCTTTAACTTACTCTGCCCCTTTATAATAACTCTCCATTTGCTTTATAATAATTTTTGGAATTTGTTTGGTATATAAAATAAACATACTGGTTTATAGATAATGGAATTTACTTCTCTTATTCTCTCTAATAGAAAATGAACTTCACTTGTAGGAAGAATGTAATAGGTATGTACGGCAAGTCAATGTTTCTCCCAGCAACTAGGGAAAAAACATTTAAGTTACAATAATCATATAATTAAAGATATCAGAAAGCTGTGGAGTCAATGAGGACTAGAAGAACTAAAATTTCAGATTTGAAAGAGCCTTTCCTTGGAGAGTTGACAATCACCAGCCATTTTCTTTACTGGGTCATTTAACAATTCCAAAATGGCACAAGTATTGTGATTGGCCGTCGCAGAAGGACTACGCTGGGGAAAAGAGAAGGAAGTTGTGAATTTAGAGGCTTCATAGCTGCTAACCTCATTAAAAACTAGAGAAGCCTTAGATAAAAGGTCAGTTTTTGCCATGGGTCAGTTGTTGAGCTCTGAGGAAGTGTGGGAGGCTGGGGGAACTAAGACAGAAAGGCCAAACTTTCACAAATTTATGGTTCTTAGGATTAATAATACCACAAGGGGATATTTTATGACCTATCTTGTTGCATTAAAGATATTTAACAGATTTTAAAGATTTCAAAGAAACTAAAGATCTGTGTTCAAAAACTGCAATGGTCAGAAATGAATCCTCCTAGTTTATGAATGCCAAGGAGACAAAGACCCACAAACAATTTAGCCCAGGGATGAACCAGAGGTAAACTAGATCTTAGAAACACTCTAACCCAGCCCAACACAGACCAATTCATGACAAGATTGAAAGTAGTGTGCCTTTCAAATTATCATCTTCCTAACAGAATACAGTGAGAACTTTCTTTAATGGAAAATAGCATTATCTACAACCTCCATGGCTCTTTTATTCACATTGTCTATCATAAAACATATGAAGAGTTAGAAAAATGTAACTGCTAATCTAAAGAAAACATAAAAAGAAAATAATTCAGATACTAACCAAAATAAACAAAGGCTTAAACAATATTTTTGTGAAACAATCAACAAAATGAAAGGGCAACCCACAGAATGGAAGAAAATATTACAAACCATAGATCTGATAATGAATTAATATCCAAAATACATAAAGAACTCATATAAATCAATAACAAGAAAAGAAGCCAATTAAAAATGGGCAGAAGAACTGAACAATATATTTCCAAAGAAGACATAAAAATGGCCAATAAGTATATAAAAAGATACTCAGCATCACTAAATCCTGCTGTGTGTGACAACATGGATGGACATTGAGAGCATTATGCTCAGTGAAATAAATTAGGCGAAGACAAATACTATATAACTTATGGGTGAAATCTAAAAAAGCCAAACTCATAGAAACAGATAGTAGAATTGTGGTTACAAGGAGATGGGGGGAGGGGTGGAAATGAGGAGATCAAAGGGCAGATAAAGGGTTCAAACTTTCAATTATAAGATGTATAAGTTCTGAGGATCTAATGTACAGCATGGTGATTATAGTTAATGATACTGTATTACATACAAAAGTTGCTAAGAGAATAGGTCTTAAATGTTCTCACTACAGAAAAAGAAACAATAATTATGTGACATGATGGAGGCTGTTAGATAACACTAATAATTTTGCATTATTAACACTGTAACAATTTTGCATTATATAAGTACATCGAATCAACAAGTTGTGCATCTTAAACTCACACAAAGTTATTTGTCAATTATATCTTAATAAAGCTGTAAAAGAAATGAATGGATACTTTTCAAATGCACACTGAGCATTTACCAAAACAGATCCGGTCATAAAGTAGTCTCAAGAAATTTACAGGACGTGGTTCCATAGCGTAGTGGTTAGCACATCTGCTTTACATGCAGAAGGTCCTGAGTTCATGCCCCAGTGGAGCCACAGTCCATGGTCTATGGCCATGCCACCTTGAACAAGCCTGATGTCTAATCTTGGAAGCTAAGCAGGGTCAGGCCTGATTAGTACTTGGATTGGACCACCAGGAAGACCAGGTGCTAGAGGCATAAATAATAATGACAAATTAATTTAAAAAAAAAAAAGAAATTTCAAAGAACTGAAATCATACAACATATATTCTTTGATCGCATTGGAATTAAACTGAATGAAAATGAAGTGAGAGCAATAATGGCATGTGCCATCCAGCTAAAGCAGTACTTAGGGGAAATTTTTTATCTTTAAATGGGTATCTTAGGGAAAACGTTGAGAATGAATGATCTAAGCTTCTAAGTCAAGAACCTAGCTAAAAAGATAATAATATTAAATCAAAAGAAGGAGAGGGAAGCATATGGTAAAAATAAGAGGAAAACTCAATAAATAGAAATTAGACAAATAGAGAAAATTTAAAAAGCCAAAAGTTGTTTCTTTGAAAAGATTAATGGAAGTGATAAATATCTACCAAGATCAATTTAGGAGAGAGAGAGAAAGAGCTCGAGAGAGAGAATACAAATTACTAATATTAAGACTAAGATAAGGGACTTCACTATAAATTTTGTACATTAAAAGTATAATAATGAAATATTGAGAGCAACTTCATGCTAATGAATTTGACAATATAGATTAAATGAGGAAATTATTTGAAAAACTATATTTACCAAAACTTACCCAAGAAGTAATAGGAAATGTATTAGTTCAATATGTATTAACTTTTTTAAAAATAAGTTAGCAATCAAAAGCATTCCCACAAAGAAAACTTCAGGCCCAAATGACACCACTGATAAATTCTGTCATACATGTAAGGAAGAAATAATACCATTCCTACACACTCTTATCAAAAACAGAGGAAGAAACACTTCCCAACTCATTTTATGAAACAGCTTAACTTATGCAAAATCTGACAAGAAAAGAAAATTTTCTATAAATTATTAACAAAGTGAATCCAGCAATATGTAAAATAAATAATACACCAGGACCAAATCGGCTCCTGCACAATTGCAGCCTTCTCTCTGCGTGTTCTAGATTGTAGTTTACTTCACACTTTAATACCAACCTTGGATGTTGCAATTTCTAATTTGGGACTACCTCAATGTCACCTTGTTTGCTCTTTTAGCACTCCAAACTGTGTGAAATCAATTCTCTATGCTAAGTATTCTCTGTTTAAGATACTCAGTATGGTCTGTTTCCTAGTTAAACCCTAAACTTTCCTTTGCCTTTGACACTTAGCATATAATTCTCCCTCTATCCCAAATACTGTCTACTCCCTCTCTTCTCCAAGCTCCTCATACACTGAGCTCACCAGCTAAAACCTGCATCTCCCTTTGAACTCAGCTTCAATTGGCATGTTCTCAGGGAGTCCTTCCTTCCTATACTCCATGGCACCTTGTGTGTGCTCCTATCATAACATTTACCACACTGAATTGCTACTGTCTATTAATTTGTTAGTATAGGTGTGTCGCTCTATAGATGGATGGATGGATGGATGGATGGATGGATATGGAATGGATGAATGGATGGACGGATAGATGGATAGATAGATGATAGATAGATAGATAGATAGATGAATGAATGATAGATAGATAGATAGATAGATAAAATAGATAGATGTAGATGTAGATGCAGCCACAGATACAGATATAGATATATCTATGTATCTCTATATATCTATGTATTATATTAAACCATAACATTAATAATAATCACATATCCTGATAGGTATAGAGTAGGGCACATGGTATTGAATAGATAAATGTGTAGATGTGTAAAAGGAGGAAAGGAAGATTTGTTCCAATTCTAATCCTCAACCCAATGGAAATGCCAATTTCCCAAGCTATAATATGACTACCTGGATTCATTAGTCATGTGCCTTATATAGTTAATTCTAATAGAAATCTGGCTGTTAGAGACAGAATCATTAATTCATTAACAATTGTATGATAGTATTTGAAATGTGCCTGTTTATTTAATGTAGCTTTGTGAAAACATAAAAATACTTACCAATTTAAGTGTTTAAACAAAATGTCCACAGTCACTGCTATGATTTCGTAAGCAACAAAGTAAATGTAGTCAAAATTAATTTCTACTCATCCAGCATAAATCGTTCACCAATTTGGACAAGTGGAGAGACACTGACTATTTCCTAGGCCCAACTAGTCCTCCTGTAGCACAGACAGTGACTTACCACTGTGAAGTGGAATTGAGTGTATTATATTGCCACATGCCTGCCAGGGAGCATCAGATGAGTTCTGTCAGTGACCTGCAACCAAGTCACCCAACACCATGTTTGCTGCGCCACATGGGAGAAAATGGAGTACAACAAAAAAGGCTCTGGACTTCGCAGCTGCTGGCTCAGAGCATGATGCTGGGTGCAGAAGAAATTTTTTAGCCCAGTCCAAGTCCTTCCTTCTCCGTGAAGTCCTCCTTAGTCACCTCAACCCAATGACCTCATGTATCCTTGCTTTTATACTATTCCTTTGACCTGTAGGTGACCTTGGGTTGTTATTTTCTGGCTGGGTGCCTATATCACTGCTTCCAAACCCCCTCTCTTAACCTCACCTTCCTCAAAGAGGAATCTATTAATCAGTTAAAGACAAAAACGGATGAAAGAGCACTAAAGGGCCACCATAGAGATGCTAAACGGAGCCAAAGCAAAAAGAGATGAGAGAAGTTGAGAAAAGGTCCCAATCCAGGAGACTCTCCCCTAGCCACCCCTCCCCCCACATATTTCAGATTCAGTATTTGCATCTTGGGTGTACAAAACAACTCCTATGAATGTTATCTCCAATATAAATTAGGTCTCACCCTTATTCTTTTTCTCAAAGATCTCAAAATACTTATTGTAGCCTGTTATCATATGAGTTGTGTGTTTACTTCCATAATAGCTTTTCCCCATTGAACTCTAAGCTGCGGGAAGGCAGACTTGGTAGTGCACTCTTAGCACAGGAACTGGCACATAAGCAGATACTCAATATTTGCTGAATGAATGGATGGATGTGTGGCAGTTCTAAATGAGTGTACTGTAAAATCTAAGGGGTCTTTGAGCACAAAGTCTTAGGGAGACTTTCGATAAGAGTTCTGAAAGGCTATTTAGGGTAGTGATGTGTTTGAGGGGCCCTTTAGGGGAGATAGCTTTTTTCCTCAGCAACAAGAGCACCCAGAGGAGATAAATCAAAAATCTAATCTCTCAAGGATTTTCCCAGACTTGAGACACATAAGGATTTAAAAGCAGAGATATTTAAATTTCTTTCTAGTTTATACATCCCAGTTCACAGTGTAGGAAAAGAAGCAAGAATCCAGGGTAGAAGCTCAAGTCGGGAATAAAGAAAACGCCTTTTGTTGGAACATTCCTTGCATTTTTTAAGATCATGCATTTTGAGCATGGAATATAGGAGACTTGACTATCTAAATAAATTTATTTATTTATCCAAATAAATTTTAAGTTTCTTGAGGGCAGAAACTCTGTGTTACACTATATGGCCACCTTCCTTAAATCACTTTTTTAAAATCAATTCTTACTCACATAAAAATTATATATATGCACTCATTTCAATATAACTTAAGTGTTTCAACTACCTATATCTCAAGATATTTCTACAGGCTCAGAAGCTGTGACTAAATGACCAAAGATGCTGGAGGAAGAAGTTGGCCTGCATGCAGACCGGAGCTCCCCCAGATTATTAGAAAAGCCTGACAACTCAGAGGCTGCCTGCCACTGCTGTTACTATGGAAACAGACAGTGGATCTCAGAAACCCAGAGTGTGAGAGCTTAAACTAATCATGCAGCAAAAAAATTTTTTTTTAATTTAAATAACAGCCTATTTTCTTCTTTCAATGTGGAACTGGCGATTAGGTTAACGGATCCTGATCTCTTTTCCTGAGAAGAGTTTTTTTATAGAAATAGAGAGAAGCACATCCTATTGGAACTTTTGCTGCACCTGTTCACTCTAAGCTGCACCAATACCATTTCCCACCAACATTTCAAAATTCAGTAGGACCCAATCCAGGAGTTAAGTTGGAATTAGAATATTAAAACACAGAGCCTGGATATGTATCCATTTCTTTTGTTTTCTACACTATAAGCATTGCTCAGAAGAGAAGTCTGCTACCTAATGCTCAAGTCTTCATGTTGTTTGTGCTCAGCAAATCAGAACTCTTTTGGAGTGCTCGTTTTGATAAAGCACATATGATTTCTCAATATCTGTGCTTCAACCAAGCCTTTAAGGTTATAGATAAAACTTTGATCAGACGAAAAATTGAGATCTCCCTGAACTTTATGTATATTAAAAGCTTAACTGTACTTCGTTTCTTATTCTGTGATTCTAAATAGAATACACTGCAGTTTGTGGATAAAATCTGATTTACAGGAAAGCTTAAAGAGCCAATATCTGCGCTGCATAAAATGAAAAGCTAAGCATTTTTTTCCCATTGATGCTACTTGTATAAAGAGTACAATAAGTCATGCTGACCACCTGATTGACCCTATTTCATAGACTGAACAAGGGATCAATTGTAAATGTGTCTCAATCAAGGGAATAGGATTCTCTGGAATAAAGACAACTGCAAACCTAAGAGTGAGGTTGCAGCATTCTTTTTCAATGAATTGTGGAAAATAGACCAATTTCTAGTGCCTTCAGTGCAACAACAGAAGATCAACACAAAGTTTCTTGAATTTAGATAAGAAGAAACCTCACATATTTACTGTTTTCCTCACCCCATATCCAGTTCACTCACACATCCCTTAACCCACCACCAAACACTTTATCTCCCAAGCAACAACAATAACTATAACCTTCATCTCTCTCTACTACTGAACTTCTTCCAGGCAGCTATTCAATTGACGATTAAATATCTTGTGAAAAATGCTTTGTTTGTTTATTTCACTTTGCTAAATATTATTTGTATTCATATATATCCTTAACATATTTAATTGTTTGATTTACATTATAGTACATGTTGTTTGCAATGTAGGAGAAATATTTAATTTATATCCAACACTATACAGCATTATGTCATAAAACATGCAAATATACCCACTTATAATTTTATCGAGTGTTAAATAAGCAGTGGGAGCTTTAAATACCTTAACATTCTGGTCTACTTCTCTATAAATATTTAAGAATATTTTAGTAATGTTTGAAGACCTGGTTGGGGATTTTATATGGGCTGAGAACACATTATTACTTTCCAATTTAAAATAATGGAATACGAGCTTCTGGTACTCAAAAATTTACTATCTAAACATTTTTGAGAATGACAAATATTCCAAAAGTTCACATAGATAATATATGAATTGTTAGATAATTTTTGTTCTTTATGATTTTTCTGTTTTACAATTCTTCCATATTAAATATGTGTTTCCTTGAGAATTAGAAAAATAGTGTTTTTTAAATGTATAGGGTAAAAGCCTTCAGATAATGTTCACTTATATTGTTTGACTATACTTATGGTATTGTTATTCTGAAACTATTGTGTGTATGAGAAAAAGGAATTGGAAATGTAAATTTAACACATGTGTGTAAAAACTTTAGCCATGAATTTGAATTTGAAGCATCACTATTAACCCTAGTTTTGTTCATGAAAAGGCCTAAAAACAAGGATAACCAGAGAAATCTGAGTATACCTAGTGCCCATCCTGAGGTCTCCAAATATTACAAAAAAAAAAAAATATATTGATTAGAAAAAGATACCCAATCCACAAACAGAAATAGTTAAAAGATAAGAATAGGAAATTTACAGATGAGGAAAAGCCATATAGCTAATAAACATGAAAAGATGCCCAACCTTAATAATAATCAGGGATGATGAAAAAAATAGCATTTCATACCTACCAAAGAGGCAAAAATTTAAGCCTGACAATGTGAAATGCTGGTAAAGATGTGGAGCAACAGAATTCTCATACACTACTGGTCGGAGTCAACACTGATTTAATCACCTAAAAGACTTATGGATATATAATTCACATATTATACAATTCACCCATTTAAAGTGCAAAACCAAATAATTTTTAGTATTCTCATGTTTATATAACAATCAGCACAGTCAATTTTAGGATATTTTCATCACTTTAAAAAAAGCTTCATAACTTTTAGCTATCACTCTCCTCCTATGCTCCATACCGCTCTTCTGAAGCAACCACTAATCTACTTTGTCTCTGTGCATTTCCCTTTTCTGGACATTTTATATACCTGGAATCGAATATATGGAATTTTTTTACTGGCTTCTTTCACTTAGCATAATGCTCAAGGTTCATTCGTGTCCTACTATGTATCAATTCCTTATTGCTTTTTATGGCCAAATAATATTCTGTTTTATAGATATACCACATTTTGTTCACCCATTGATGGACATCTGGGTTGCTTTTTATCTTTTATTTGAAGACCTGGCTGTTATGAATAATGCTACTATAAACATGCACAAACAAATGTGTTTTCACTTATCTTATGTACATACCTAGGAGTGAAGTGGTAGGTCATATAGTATCTCTATGTTTCATCATTTAAGGAAGTGCCACGCTGTATTTAGAAAGAGGCTGCACCATTTTACATTCCCATCAGCCATGTATAAGGGTTCCAATTTGTCCATATCCTTGTCAACACTTGTTATTATCTGACTTTTTACTTCTAGCCATCCTAATATTTTTGAAGTGATATATAATTGTGGTATTGATTTGCACCTCCCTCATGACTGATGATATTGAGCATCTTTTCATGTGCTTATTGTCCATTTGTATATTTTCTTTGGAGAAATATCTATTAAGAACCTTTGACCATTTTTTATTTTGGTTGTTTTTCTTTTTATTATTGAGTTGTAAAATTTCTCTATATATTCTAGATACAAGTCCCTTATCAAATGATTTTCAAATATTTTTCTCCCAAAGATTTTTACAACCTTGGTGATGTTTTTTGAAGCATAAAAGTTTTTGATGAGATCCAGTTCATCTAATTTTTCTTCTGTCGCTCATGCTTTTCATCATATTTAAGAATTCTTTGCTAAATCTGAGGTTATAAAGATTTATTCCTGTGTTTTCTTCTAATAATTTTATAGTTTTAGCACTAACATTTGTATCTTTGATCCAATTTCAGTCAATTTTAGTATTTGGATACAAATTAAGACTCCAACTTCATTGTTTTACACATGGCTATCCAGTTACCGCAGCAGCATTTGCTGAAAAGACTATTCTTTCCCGCACAGATTGATTTTGGCACCCTTATCCTAAGTTAGATGTATGGGTTTATTTTTGAATTCTTAGTTATATTCCATTGATCTATATGTCCCCATCATGTGCCAGTACCAATTCTATTTCATTGATCTATGTTTCTTTCCTTATGTTAGTACCACGCTGTCTCATTACTGTTGCTTTGTAGTAAGTTTTGAAATCAGGAAATGTGAGTCCCCCAACTTTGTTCTTTTTCAGAATTGTTTTGGCTATTTTGAGTCTCTTACAATTCATATGAATTTTAGAATCAGTTTGTCAATTTCTACAAAGAAGTCAGTGAGGATTCTGATAGGGATTGTGTTGAATACATAGATCAATTTGGAGAGCATTACCATTTCACCAGTGTTGAGTCCTTTGATCCATGAACATGAATGTTCTTCTATTTATTTAGATCCTTTTAATTTCTTCCAATAGTGTTTTGTAGTTTTCAATGTATGCTTTGTACTTCTTTTGTTAAGTGTATTCCCCAGTATTTCATTTTTGAAATTGTTGTGAATAGAATTATTTTATTAATTTTACTTTTAATGTGTATTGCAAGCATATTCACCTTGCTGAGCTTACTAATAGTTTCAATAGTTTTTTAGTAGATCCCTTAGGATTTTCTATATGTAACAAATATATACTGGGGAAAAAAAAACAGTTTACGATGTAAATACATCTATGTCATGAGAACTCCTCTTCGTAGGTCCCAGCATCTACCCATTAAAGAAGTTAACCAGTCTAAAACTCAGCATGCAGACTAACACTGACAAGTAAGGCTTAACGAATCCAACTGCTGTTCTGGAAGGTGAGAGCAATGTGAGCAATTGTTACACAGAACTGCTCACTGCTGGGGCAGTGTAATAGCAACTCATTTGAAATGAAGAGATGTATTAGCATTTTTGTTTTCAGAAAGAGATCAGGGTTCCCTATTATTAACACATGGGTTTCTTCTATCAAACCTCTTCCTATAGGTTTAACAACACTGCCCATCTTTTCTGCTGTTAATATTGCCAAGCTCTTCATGCAGACTGTTTTGAGGACAAACTATTATTGCAATTTGCCATTTTAGTTGATTGGCTTGAATTGGGGTCACTCTCCTGTGGAGATAGAGGATAACTGCATTCTGTTGCCCTAGAACTGCTCTTTGGGTTGTAGTTGAAGTCTCTGAGGTAGTACCAATAAATAGTACCCTTCTTCCCAAAGAAGTTCTGAACAATTTGAAAAATAAAAAGAGAAAACTAAAGATGGAGGGTAAAATATCAACTTTTATAGGAATATAGCTGGGCAGGAAGACATGTTCACTGAATCCCAGCAACAGGCACACATGTGACCAAGTCACAGGCAGTGGTAGACAACAGGGAAGGCCTAGCCTCATGGACAGAAAAAGCAGAGGGAACATTTGCCCTCCCAAGGCAGCCTTCCTCCTAAGAGGTAGATGAGCTAAAAAGAGTATACACAATCTAATTACTTACTCCAATTAATCTAATTTGCTAATCAGATATTATTCTATGCATCACTGGGACAGAATAAGGTAAGGGGCAGAGGTAATCTAACTGAACTCTCTTCACAGGGAAAAAAATCGAACGGCTTCAGAATCAAGAAAAATACTTCTCTTCCACCAGTTACTAACAGGAAGAATGAGAAAGATCCCCTGCTATAAAAGCTCCCTCCAAGAAAATAAATAAACACACAGAGAGCTTGAATTATTTTCTCCGCATATTTGCAAACATGATTCAATATATCTAATGAGATAGACCAAACTTTAGGGTCGCAAACATAAATATGTTCTTGGTCTTGTTAGTTGGCACTCATTTTGACCTGAAATAGAAAATTCTAATCTTGCTGCTATCTAGTGTCTCCTCCCCACACTTGCATAGAACCTCTACTCCTGGGCTTTCTACCTTTTCTTATGAGTTTTAAATTGTCACTAATAAAAAGGAGGCATTATCCTGACCGCATTTAGCAAAAATCTAAAAGTTATGGGTTTTAGCAATATCTACACAGCCAAATGAAGCATTGACGGGATCATCATACGTTTTCAAAAACGCTCAAAAGGGAATGTCCTATTTATAGTTGAACTATGACAAATAAATATTTTTTCAAATGTCACAAGCCTAGACTTAATGGAGTGAAACACATGCAAAATAGATAGAGAAAGGAATCAATTTTGTTGCCTTCCAAACCAATACTTTTCCTCTCAACAATTGTAATAAACATTTGGAAATTTTGTGGTATAAATAAATGCTTTGCAAAGATTATTTAGAAAGCTCGAATGCATACAGATAAAATGTGGCTTGTCATGCAAAATGCTGTTTGGTAAACTTGCTGCTGGGTAATACAACATAGCCAAAAGTTTTCATGTGGTTGAATGGTCAAGTATTTATCACCAAAAGACAGACCAAAAATTACCCAGTCATGTAAAATTCTAAATTTAACCAATGAAAGAACGAACAAAAGGCCATAGCTTTAATAGCAATAGAGGAAAAGGAATAATAATAAAATTAGTTGTTCTCATGGCCCTGGGTGAGCCTGAGTGAACCCACCACTTTCAAAAAGAGCAAATTGTTGTTATTGTTTATGTTTTTGTGATTGTAAGTGATACTTCATAGAGGAAGATTCAGCAAAAGATCCAAGACAGAAGGATCCACACCCGTCTTGTCCATTTCATAGTTACAAAACTAATTACCAAGTATGGTATAAAATAGATGCTCAATAAATATCTCTCTTATCCATTTATTTTTTTATTTAAAGCCCTATATGATCTGTCCTCAGTCATTCTCTCCCCCAATATTCCCTCCTTTGCCCTTTCTGATTCAGCCACATCTACCAGTCTGCTGCTATTTATGTATGCCAGGCACAATCCCAACTCAGGCTCTCTACCCTTACCCATGTGTCTCCTATTTTCTCAATCCATTCAGATCACTGTTTCTCAGAGAGGCATCTCTGAACAGCCCAACTAAAAGATCAGTGCTTCCCACCCACCAAACTACTCCGTATCCCTTTATTCTGCTTCATTCCTAGTAGCTCGTATCACCCTCCAACATATTATATGGCTTATTTGTTTATTATCAATACCTCCCAATATAATATGAGCTTCATGAGGGCAGGGACTTTGGTTTGCTCACTGAAAGTCTTTAGAAACTATCTGGTACAAACATTAATTGAATGAATTAGTAGATAAACCTTTCTGTATCACTATATTTCATGGGTACTCTTTAAACTGCATGTAGTTGGATTGTATTTTTTCATCCAACCTAAGAATCTCTTCCTATTGATATCAGGTTTAATAATTAACATTTGTGGTGTTATTAATAAATTTGGATTTATTTGTACCATCTTAAATTTTTTTAACCTTGTAATTTATTTGTTTCTCTTTTTCTCCTTTCCTAACTTTTCAGATATATTAAATGTTAAAATTTTCTTTTCTTTCCCCCATTTATTTGAATATTTAAAGTCTCTGGTTTTTTTTTTTTAAATTAATTCATTCAAAGTTTTTCCTAGAATTGCAAAAGCAATACATGACTATTTTTTTACATAGTGATGCAACACAAAGACATGGTAGCAAGCAGAATTCTCAAATGACACCCAGATTCCCAACCCCTGACATATGTGCCCAGAATAACATCCTCTTCTTGAGTATGGGCAGGACCTGTGAGTTAATCACTCCTTTGATTAGGTTGTATTAAAGGACAAAAGAAATGAGATGGTCAGTCTATGATTATGTGACATTATATAAAATCTGTCTTAGCAGACTGGAAAAATATCATCCAGCCAGCTCAGAGAATACACTGCTGTATGGGGAGAAGGCCACATGGTTAGACCTGAGAAAAGCTTCTAAAAGTAAATTCCAGCAGATACCTAGCAAGAAAATGGACACTTTAGTTCTATAACCACAAGTAACTAAATGCTGCCAATGACCTAAATGAGCTTGGAAGAAAACTTCAAGCTCTGGATGAGAATGCAGCTAGCTGACACCTTGATCAAGGCGCAGGACGATCTGGCAGGCCCCCAGTAAACAAAGATACTCTTGTCAGACAGGACATTCTGAGGGCTTAGAGCTTGCTTCTCAGGAGCCAAGGGCAAAGGCAAGATCTCTCTTTGGGCAAGATTAAATTTTGGCCTTGTGAGACTCCAAGCAGAGAACCCATATATACCATACCAAGACTTCTGACTTATAGAATGGTGAGCTAATAAACAGGTTTTGTCTTAAATCACTAAGTGTATAATAATTTGTTATGCAGCAGTGATAACTAATAAAGATGTCTATAAGGTTTTTGGCCAGAGCAGCTGGAAGAATGGAACTGTGATCAACCAAGACAGGAAAGACTGCAGGAGATGGCAGGGTGCACATCTTCTCATCTAAAAGGCGAAACAAGGGGCAACCCTAGGAAAGATGATATAGAATCTTCACAGAACTAAAAGAGACAATGAAGAACAAATAAGTCTCTATTGTAGCATTCTACCCATAGAAATATATGATTTAAATGACAGAGAATTTAAAAAAAAATCAGTAAGATGAAAGAAAACTCAGACAGGCAGTTTAATAAACTCAGAAATAAAATCAATGAACAAAAGAAATATTTTACCAAAGAAAGAGACTGAAACTTTTTAAAAAGAACCATATTGAAATTTTAGAGTTTAAAAACTCAATAAAAGAGACAATGAATCAAATAGCATGCTTGGGAAATAGAGATAGAGGAGAGAATGATATCAAAGACAGAAATCTGGAAACGATGCAGATAGAAGAGAGAGACAAGATTAAAAAAAGAAAGAACTCTGCAAGAACTAATTCTATCAGAAAGAGCAACATAAGAATAAGGGGTACACCAGAAGAAGAGAGGGAAAAGGGAACAGAGACCCTATTCAAACAAATAGTTGATGAGAACTTCCCAAACCTATGGAAAGAACTGGATCTTCAAATCCAAGAAAACAGAACACCTCATTATCTCAATCCAAAAAGGCCTTCTCCAAGGCACATTATATTCAAACTGTCAAAAATTAATGACAAAAAAAGAATTCTCAAGGCAGTCAGGGGAAAGAAGATGATAACCTATAAAGGAAACTCATTAGATTAGCATCAAGTTATTCAACAGAACTTCTACAAGCTAGGAGAGGATAGAATCAAATATTCAAGCTGTTGAGAGAAATTACCAGCCAAGAATAATATATCCAGCAAAGTTTTCCTGTAGATATGAAGAAGAAATAAAGCCCTTTTCAGATATACAGAAGTTGAGAGAATTTTCCACTACAAGTCCTGCATTATAAGAAATACTGAGAGGGTTATTCTACCTGAAACAAAAAGACAAAAAGATACAAAACTATGAGTAAGAAGACTAACAGACAGACAGAAGCAGGAAATTGCAATCCTTACTCAGAATAGGGCATTATACACTTAAATATTACATAATATTACATAATATTTAAGTGTAATTAAATAATATACTTAAATATTACATAATGGTTAAAGAAAGTAAAAACATTTTTAAAAGATAAGAAGACAATAGCTACTTAACTCGAAAATTAACTCATAGGACAAATAGGGATAATTTAGACAACAAAAACAGAAAAAGGGAGGAGGTAAAGGTCTGAATTTGCAAAGGATGACGGAGATAAGACATGTGCAGAAGAAAAAGATCTACCATATATATGAAACTTTGTTTTACATAAACTTAATGATTACCACACACACACACACACACAAAATCCAGAACTAAGATACATAACACAAAAAAAGAGGGAACAGAGGAGAAAATCATAAAATACCACCAAACTAAAATAACAGACAGAAATACAAGAGCCAAGAAATAAGGGAGAAACTGAGCTACCAGAAAACAAAAGATAAAATGGCTATAGGAAAACTTCATATATCAATAATTATGTTAAATGTAAGTGGACTGAACTCACCAATAAAAAGTCACAGAGTAGCAGATGGGATCGAGAAACAAACCCCAGCAATATGCTGTCTTCAAAAGACACATCTCAGCTGCAAGGACTAATACAGACTTGAAGTGAAAGGGTGGAAAATGACACTCCAAGAAAATGGCATCCAGAGAAAAGTAGGTGTAGCCATACTTATATCTGACTAAATAAATTTCAGGATAAAAAATGATAACAAGAGAGAAAGAAGGATACTTCGTAATTCTAAAAGAGATAATACACAAAGAAGACATAACACTTATCAATATATATGATGCCAATCAGGAAGCACCGAAATATATAATGCAACTACTTTAACAGAAATAAAGGGAAAAACTGAAAAAACACAATTATAATAGAGGACCTAAATACTCCATTGGTAGTTATGGATAGATCATCCAAACAGAAAATCAATAAGAAAATATTAGCCTTAAGTGACACATTAGACCACTTGGACTAATTTACAGAGCTCTTCATGCCAAAACACCAAATTATACGTTCTTCTCTAGTGCACATGGAACATTCTCAAGGATGGACCATACACTGGGATGCAAAACTAGCCTCAGCAAATTTAAGACAATTAAATCATACCAAGCATATTCTTCTAACTCAATGTTTTGAAACTGGAAGTCAACTGTAAAAGGAAAGTGGGAAAAACCACAAATATGTAGAGATTAAACAACATGCTACTAAAGAACAACTGGGTCAAAGAATAAATAAGAGATCAAAAGATACATAGAAACAAATGAGAATGAAAATACAATGTATCAAAATTTTTAGGATACAGCAAAAGTAGTAATTAGAGGAAAGTTCATATCATTACAGGCCTATCTTAAGAAACAATAAAAACCCCAAGTAATCTAACATTACATCTCAAAAAACTAGAAGAAGAAGAACAATGAAGCACAAAGTCAGCAGAAGGAAGGAAATAAAAATTAGAGCAGAATTAAATGAAATTGAGAACAAAAAGATGATAGAAAAAAGTAATGCAATAAAGAACTGGTTCTTTGAAAAGATCAATAAAATTGGCGAACCCCTGGTTAGACTCACTAAGGGAAAAAGAGAAAGACACAAATAAGCAAAATCAGAAATGAAAGAGAGGTTATGACAGATACCACAGAAATACAAAATATTATATAAGAATACATGTAAGATTATATGCCACCAAACCACCAAATTTAATAACCTAGAAGAAATGGACAAGTTCTTAGAAATGTACAACCTTCCTAGACTGAATGAAGAAGAACTGGAAAATTTAAATAGACAACAGTAAAGAAATTGAAACAATTATCAAAAACTCCTCAAAAGTAAAAGTTCAGGACCAGATGGCTTCACTAGTGAATTCTACCAAACATTCAAAGATGATTTAATATTCGTCTGTCCTTCTCAAACTCTTCAAAAAATTAAAAAGAAGTAATACTTTCTAACTCATTTTATGAAGCCAATATTACTCTGAGGCCCAAACTCAGTAAGGATAACACACAAAAAAATCTACAGACTAATATCTCTGATGAATACAGATGCAAAAATCCTAAACAAAATACTAGCAAATCAAATACAACAATACAGTATAAAGGTTATCCATCACGATCAAGTGGGGTTCATTCCAGAGACGCAAAGGTGGTTGAACATATGTAAACTGATTGTGATACATTGCATAAACAAAATAAAAAATAAAGATCATATGATCATATCAACAAATGCAGAAAAAGCATTTGACAAGATATAGCATCCATTTGTGATTAAAACACTTAATAAAATGGGTATAGAAGAAAAGCATCTCAACATAATAAAGGCCATATATGACAAACCATCAAATAATATCATACTTAATGGTGAAAAACTGAAAACTTTCCCTCTAAGATTGAGAACAAGACAAGGATGTTTATTCTCACCACTCTTATCCAATATAGTATCAGAAGTCCTAGCTAGAGCAAGCAGACAAGAGAAAGAAATAAAAGGGATCCAAATTGAGAATAAAGAAGTCAAATTGTCACTTTTTGCAGATGACATGATTCTCTTTATAGAAAACCCTAAAGACTCCACCAAAAAACTATTAGAAACAGTAAACAAATACAGTAAATTTTCAGGATACAAAATCAATGCACAAAAATTCATCATACTCTTATATACTAACAATGAAATTTCAGAAAAAGAAATTTTAAAAAAATTCCTTCTGCAATTGAAACAAAAAGAATAAAATACCTAGGAATAAACTTAACAAAACATGCGAAAGATCTGAAAACTACATGATTAGAAGAAATTGATATTGTACATTCATGGTTTGGAAGAAACAACATAGTTAAAATGGCCATATTATCCAAAGCAATATACAAATTTATTGTAATCCCCATCAAAATCCCAACGGCATTTTTGAAGAAATAGAACAAAAACTCATCGGATTTTTATGGAATCAGAAAAGACCCCATCTACAGCCATGCCACCCTGAACAAGCCTGATCTTGTCTGATCTTGGAAGCTAAGCAGGGTCGGGTTGGAGCAGTACTTGACGCCGTGGGAGAGACCACCAAGGAAGATCAATCAGGGTGCTATATAGATGCAAAAGAGAGAGAGAGAGAGAGCAGGAGAGAGAGAGAGAGAGAACGAAAAGAGGAGAACGAGAGAGAACGAAAGAGAGAACGAAAGAGAGAGAAAGAGAGAAAGAAGAAAGAGAAAGAAAGAAAAAGAAAGAAAAGAAAGAAAGAAAGAAAGAAAGAAAGAAAGAAAGAGAGAGAAAGAGAGAAAGAAAGAGAGAGAAAGAGAGAAAGAAAAAGAGAGAAAGAAAAAGACCCCAGATAGTCAAAGCAATCCTGAGAAAAAAGAATAAGGCCAGAGTTATCACACTGCCTGACTTCAAATTATACTACAAAGTGACAATAACCAAAACACTATGGGATTGGCAGAAAAACAGACACACAGACCAATGGAACAAAATTGAGAGTACAGAAATAAACTCACATGTATGTAGGCAAAAAAGTTCGACAAGGGAGCCAAAAATGTACAATGGAGAAAAGAAAGCCTCTTCAATAACTGGTGCTGGGAAAATTGAAAAGTCATATAAAAAAGAATGAAACTAGACTGCTATCTGTCACTGTACACCAAAATTAGCTCAAAAAAGATCAAAAGCCTAAATATAAGACCGGAAACAATAAATTGCATAGAAGAAAACATAGGTACTAAACTCATGGACCTTAGGCTTAGAGAGGATTTTATGATGTTGACCTCAAAAACAAGGGAAGTAAAAGAAAAAATAAATGAATGGGATTATTTCAAACTAAAAAGCTGCTGCTTAGCAAAAGAAACCATCAACAAGACAAAGAAGCAACCAACTGAATGAAAGAAGATATTTGTAAATAATACCTCCAATAAGGGGCAATAATTCAAAATATATAAAGAGCTTATAGACCTCAAAAAAAATTCAGTTTTAAAAATGGGCAGAGGACCTGAACAGACACTTCTCCCAAAACGACATACAAATGCGCAACAGACATAAGAATAAAGGGGGTCTGGTAGATGATAGCGGGTCTGTTCATCCCTCTGACGACCAAATCAAAGTTGTGACGGAAACAAGGAGCAAGCAGCAGGAAAAATCACCTGGGATCTTAATGAAAAAGTTAGACAACTAGGGAGAAATCCAAGAAAGCCCCATGCAATGGCAGAAGATAAGACGGGGCGAGGACGCGGGGCTGCCCAGTCTGCAGCGGCTGAGTGAAACAGAGGCTGCAGCAGTGGCAGACGCCTATTAAAGGGGCCATGTCTGTGAGTGGACCTGTTTGCTCTGAGCACAAGTGCTGATTTGGCTACGCACGGGGGCACAAGGGACTTACAGGGAGACATTGTCGGAGTGAGGGCCGAAGTGAGACTCACTCTGTAGAGAAGTCCCGGCGGTATCCATTGTTCCCTGTTGAGTCCTCCCACCTACCGGTGCTCCAGACACAGTGCTGCCATAGCCGAGTCATCATCAAACTGGATAATAGAAGTCGCTCTGCCCAGAGGATTCCTTGAAACCTCACCTCCACCAACTCACGGCCCCACCCAAGCTACATCCAGGTTTATCCTCAGCGAGTCAGGTGCTCCTTACTGAGCAGTGCCTAGACTCACACTAGAGGCAGCTGGCCTCGGTTTCTGGTGTGGCTTTTGGAGTCAACTATAAGCACAGCATCTGTGGATTGTTGCTAGATCTTAACAGGTGCCCCGGAGAGGCAGAGGCTTGGGCTAAATTTGGCCTGCTGCTGAACACCTCTCAGGACTATGCCACTAGTCACCTACTTCACAAATCCACACTAATAAGACTGGGAGACTTAGGAGCTTTGCTTAGCACATAAAAACAGACACGGAAAGACAGCCAAAATGAGAATACAAAGAAGCAGAAACCATATGAGAGAACAGAACAGAGATTCAGATATAATGGAGTCAAGTAATCTAAAGATGCATAGTCCAAAACATTGGCTATAGGATGTTCAATGAACTTTTGGAAGTGTAGATAAATTCAGTTAGATCTTCAACAAAGAGATAAAAATGGAAATGGAAATTATAAAAAGGAACCGTCTGAAATAAAGAACAAATAATCCGAGACGACAAGTACATTAAACAGAATAAACAAAGGAATAAACAAAGCGAATAAAGAAAAGAATCAAACGCCCTATCTAGAGGATGGGAAAGCCAAGGACACTCAATCAGAATGGCAAGAGATGAGATGCCAAGACTATAAAAATAACTTAAGGAGCACATGGGACATTATTAAGGGTCCAAATATCCATCTGATCAGCATATCTGAAGAAAATCAAGATGTTGAACAGCTATTTGAAGTAATAATGATGGAAAAAAATCCCTAACTTGGTGAAGGAAATGGACATAAAACTCTAGGAAGCTCAGAGAATCCCAAAAACCAGGGATCTAAAGAAGCCTACACCAAGACCATCATAATTAAAATGCCAAAGTTTAAATACAAAGAGAGAATCTTAAAAGCAGCAAGAGAAAAACAGAGAGTTACCTATAAGGGAACACCCATAAGACTGGCAGCTGATTTCTCAAAAGAAACTATACAGGACAGAAGGGCTTGGCACAAAATATTCGACGTGATAAAAACCCAGGATCTACAACCAAGACTACTTTATCTAGCAAAGCTATCATTTAGAGTTGAAGGACAGATAGCTTCCCAGACAAAAATAAGCTAAAGGAATTTATCACCACCAAGCCAGTATTACAGGAAATGTTGGAGGGACTTCTTTAAGAAGAAAAAAACATGTATTAAAAATAGGAATAAAGAATGATAACAACTACATTCCTATCAATAAGTACCTCAAATGGAAAAGAATTAAGTGCTCCAACCAAAAGACAGAGTGGCTAAAAGGATAAGAAAACAAAATCCCTACATATGCTGCCTACAAGAAACTCACTTCGGATTAAAAGACACAAAGACTAAAAGGAAGGAAATCGAAAAAGATAAATTGTTCTGATGGACCTCAAAGGTATTTAAGTCACACAGAGAAAGATAAACACTATATGATTTCACTTATATGCAGAATCTAAGGAATAAAAAGAACAAACTAATCAAAAACAGACTCACAAATATAGTGGACAATTTGGTGATGGACAGAGAGGAGGGGGCACTGGGGGGCTGAGAGAATGGTGTGAAGGATTAAAGAAGTACAAATTAGTAGTTGATGGATGGTCATGGGGATGGGGAGCACAGCATAGGGAATGCAGTTAGCATTAATATGTTGACTAGGTGGAGGGTCAAGGGAGGGAGAGAGCAATTGGGGGATTGTTTTACAAACTATATAGATGTCTAACCAATGTACTGTATACATGAAACTAATTAAAATAAATAAATTTTAAAAAATAATAATGGGGGTCAAAAATATGGTGACAAAAGGAGATTTGACTTTGGGTGGTGAACACACAATGCAATATACATATGATGTATTATTAAATTGTATACTCGAAACCTATATATTTTATTAACCAATGTCACCCAATAAATTGAATAAAACTTTAAAAAAATAAAATAAAATAGAATGGGCAAACAAGCAAAAAAAATAGATGAATTGACCGGAATATAAACAACATTCTCTAATGCTAGATATTTGACTAGAGTATCTCAGTTTTTAAAGTCCATCAATTTAGGACATAAACACAGAGAGTTATATTTTGACTAATTCACTTCTTAACCTTCAGAAATAAATAACCTAAGACATCATCTTATAGTGCAAGAGGACAAAATGACTGGATCTTTCTACTATTCATTTCAATATCCCCAGTACAATCTACATTTCTAGGCATTATATGCCCAGAAAAGTGTTTTCTTTTTTCAGAATATTTGCAAGAAGTAGAATAAATATCCCCCAAAAAAACGATTCCTGAGATTTTCTAACTCCAAAGATAAATCTCAAGTCACTTAGAAAAACCATCATCTAAGATTCAAGCAGGAATGAAACATTTTGGTTAGTACAGGCAAATGAAAGACATTGCTGAACTAAACTCACAAGTTTGGTATAACGCTGAGCCCCTCAATATTGTCCATGTAGTGTTAGATTTGAAACTCACATGAACAAAGTCTTTGATGTTCCCTTTTATGTTTCAAAACAGGGAGAAGCCTAGAGCAAGAAAGAGTGCCTTGCATAAATAGAAAGAAGAGATAAGAGAATAATCTAAAAAGACAGAAAAAGGCAAAATCAATATTAACTTTGTAGTTACCTTCATTTATGTTGATTCTACTTACTTTCCAAAAAGTAAACATAAAGATGAAAATATTGTTTAAATAATCCATAAATAGTTTGGGGGGAAATTGTTAGTATAAGAACCAATGCTGTGATCACAGGTATTACTTTTTAAATCTATTAAATGAGTCAACTTCACTCCTAGTATGAAAGAAAAGTCCTTACATAGGAATATATCTGTGAAAACAAAATGAATTTCAGTAAAAATCTCTTAATTTAAACCATATCATTCTCCTTAATAATAATATAAATTATATTAGACTTATAAAATTGCTTTTCCTTATGAATATGAGTTTAAATGTCACTGTGAAATCTAGGCTTAAGAAAAATAAAAAGAAAACAGAAAGCTAGCTAATAAGATCTAAGTAAATTGTCAAATGAAGTGATTTCAGCCCCAAAGCCTTTTTTCATTTTCTAATAGCATTTTCATCCACAATATCTAAGTAATTACCTCACTCATTAAAGGCCCTGTCAAGTGAAAATCTTAGAGAGGTCTCAAAGTCTCAGGAAAGAACCTTAAACCCAAGGCAAGTTCACAGACTAATCCTTTAAAACTCAAATATATGTCAAAAATACAGAATTCTGACAGGTACTATCCAAGGAAGAAAAAAAGATGAGGGCAGATCACCTTGAGAAATAAAGTGGTTAGGGTCAGAAAATTACGTACTAAAAATTAATAAAAGGAATTTCTAGTTTAAATTGTAATGCTTCCCAAATTTTGTACCAAAATATCAAGGAAGATACACTCCTGTTAGAAATATAAATTAATACATATTTTCTGGAAGGCAACTTTCTAATTTTCAACTTAATCTTAAAATGCAGTGGTGATTCCTTCAAGGCAGATGCACTGTGCACTATTGTACAGTAGACTCAGATCTTTTCAACTTGCATCCCCTAACGTGAAGCCACTGACTAATGTGAAGCCACTGACTAAGGGAAATCAGGGCTTAGGCCTTTGCATTGTGCCTCACCTGTGATAGAGCCTCTGTCCCCTGAATGAGGTCTGGACAGAAGAAAGGAGCCAAATTTCTTGACCACAATCATTCAGAATTTAGTTTCAGCAAGAAGAAGATAGAGGTAGAGTAAGAAATAACATCCTGCTCCTCCTGGGAAGAAGGCCCTCTCACTGGATGCTTTGGATAGAGAAGACCCTGTGTTCTTGGTTGCACCAGTCTGGAGTGGAGTTTCTAGCTCGCTGGGCTGAGAGCGGGGAGGGAAAGAGAGGTCTTGGTTCAAAAACTACTGAATTGATTTTAATGAGTAGTTTCTCACTGAATTGATTTTAATGAGTAGTTGTTTCTCCATTTGCTGTATGTCCTTAGGACCATGTCCAGAAACTTTAGTTGTTTGTTAGACTTTTTATAATATTCACTAGTTCCACTGGGGAGCAGGTCCACAGAGCTTCTCATGGTATTTTGCAGAGGTTGGTTTCCTGATAAAACATTTTTTAGCCCACCTCAAAAATCTGTTAAACCACCAAAAGAATAATGTCCAAGAACTCAGAAGATATACTACCCAATGTGATAATTTTATGGGTGTGTAGAATTTCCTATCTCATGAGATGCATGCTGAAGTATTTAGGAGTGAAGTATCATAATAACCCAATTTACTTCAAATGGTTCTGAAAAAATGAATGTATATATATATATATATATATATATATATATATATATATATATATATATATATATATATATAGACCCACATGAAAAAAATAATGAAAATGTGGTACTTTGGTAAATCTAGGTGACATTTATTTAGGTATTCACTTCAAGTATTCTTTCAGCACTTCTGTAGAATTGAAATTTTCAAAACATAAAAGTTGGAAAAGTCCCTTTCTTGAAAATAATTGCTTAAAGATCTACTTGTATTAACCGAAAGATTAATTAAATATACTGCTTTGGAAAAGAGAAGTTGCGCAACGAAGAAACTGCTATATGCTTTGAAACCACTTAAACATTTAGAAACTCTAAAATTTGTTTTTAAATTTAATATAAATATCAAAATGTATCCTTTAAGGAGATTAATATTTTTAAAAATATTTCATAATGACAGCTTTTATTTTAAACCCAGATTTAGGAAATGAGGAGACAAAGTAAAAAACAATAATAATTCATCTTCTTTGTGCTTTACAAGGGAGACTCCAGAAATATTGTTTTGTTCCTGACTTTAATAAATTAAAAAATATTTGAATTTTTTTAGATTTCCTAGCATCTGAGCCATTTTTTTAGACTTAGGAAATCAATAGGTGCTAAGAACGGGTCGCTCTCCGGCCACAGCAGAGGTTAAGGCAAGTTCTTTGCTCTCCCTGACATGCAGCAGCTATATTGTGGACAAGTTGCCCAAATTGAGTCAATGATTTGCTTCTATTTAAGGTTATGAATCTGCAGAAACTGATATGAAGAAGAATGAACAGTTTAAAATGGTTTCTAATGACACCTAATGGGTTCAAGAAACAGAATGACAACCTTTAACTTCTTGGATCAATGCCATTATGAAACTTAGGGATATTTTCTGATTGTGTTAAAAGAGTCTCTTATTTCCTATGCTGTAATTTTGAGGTAGTAAAACACAGATCATGGTTCATTCCCAAGTCGTTAATGTTATCAGTTAAATTCTCAATTTCACTGGCTCCTTTATGTAAAAATTAAACCATAGAATAAGAACAGCATACATAGTCTCAAGAATTAGAATGGCAATGTATGAAACTATATGGAGAACTCTAAACCCTGAAACCTCAACTTTTAATAAGCCTTCTTTGCCAGCCAAGAGCCCTAAGCCGTTGGTTTGACATAGCTATAGGTACATTATTTGAAAAATGGAATAGTTCTCTTGCCTCAGTTTCCACAAATCTTTAATAAGAATCATATCTACTGGGCCCCAGGAATCCAATTACAAAGTCAAAATCAAGCTCAGGAGAAATTTGCTTACTTGCGCACATGCGCGTGCACACGCGCGTGCACGCACACGTACATATCCTGTAAGACTTTGCCTATTTAAATTGATTTTTTAAATGGGAAATATATGTAGAAATGGTTCAGACAGTATTCAGACAAAAAAGGAAGAAGACATTGGATAAGGCTGTATTTATTAATATAGATATCATTACTGGCATTCTATATTCTTTATAATAGCTTGAGTATGTGAAATGGTTCTGTAATTAATACACCTAGTTTGTCAACTAAAATCTAGATTCATTTGGCCCTAACCAAATTTATTTGAGATTCAAAATTTTCTTTGAATGATGTAGAAGGAACCTAAGGACTTAGAAGAGAGGAATGCTGAGGTGTCTTTATGATTAGCAACATGCCCATCCTCTGCATAACTACATCTCCTGAGAGCTCCCAGGAGAGACACTCTTTCAGAAAGAACCCAAGAGATTCATGAGCAAATGGAATGCAAGTATCTCTGAGATATATGTTAGAGGCAGTTCTCTATGAGGCAGAGAGATTGATAGAAGATGATGCAGTAGAAATTTCCTGATTTTAAAGAAAATTGGAAGATCTGAGGGTGACAGAGGCCATTGGGCACTACAATGCCAGGGCCATGGCAGCAATATTAGGAAGGAAGATCTTGGTGAAAATGTCCAGGACTTAGATAATTAAAGTAGATCATCAAAACGGGAGCAGATTTTAACTCTAATTTCAGAAGCTATTCTAAAGGGCTATATTTCAGAAGCTATTCTAAAGGGCTATATTTCAGAAAATGCCCAGAAAGGGAGAATATTTGTATCCAACAAGAACGCCCACTGTCAAGGATGCTTTTAATAATCAGGAAGCTGGACTTACAGAACATTATAATGAGCAGTGGAAGACCGAGTCACTCCAACTGAGACAATATTTTGCCAGGTTAGGCTGCAGTCTTAAAGAATACCATGAATGTTCTGTTTCTTCTGGGTCCACAATATGGATCCAGGAACAAGTGTGTGCAAGCGGGAATGAAACATCCAAGAATTAAACTTGCAAAAATTTTACACATTCTCATCTTATAACTCTGTTATCCACTGGTGTTGAAGTTTTGTCCACAAGGAAGGAGATAACCATTCTGTTGAACTGAAATCAGGCTATTTATGTTCCCTATGCCAGGGATAAATATTTTTAAAAAGTCTGACAGCATTTCTTAGAAACTGACATTAATTATGAAAAGCAAATAAGGGTGCAAGGATGCTCTTTCTCTATAAGGACAGAGGAGAATACAGTCGGACCCATTCCTCACATACTCGATGGTCAGTTTTAAGTGGATGACTATCGACGCTCTACACAGACAAAGATAGCCAGGTTTCAGGGTTATCCTGAAACTGGGCAAAGAATTGGACTGGGAAAGAGCCCAATTCTCTGAAGTATGGCTGAAAGTAAAGGGAACAACATCATTTTATTTACAGCTGTGCTGTATAATATTGTAGCCATTAGCCATATATAATTAGTTAAATTTAAATTTAATTAGAATTAAATAAAATTAAAATATTAGTTCCTCAGCCACATTTCAAAGTGTTCTCTGACCACATATGGATAATGGCTTCTGTATTAAATGTGCAAGTACAGAACATTTTCATTGTTACAGAAACTTTTGTTGGACAGTGCTAATCTACGGCCATATGACCGATGAAGAAATAAAGATCATAATCTCTATCAACACTTCCTTGTTATGAATATATTTTAACCAACTTCCCTTTTCTTTCCCCTCTCTTTACTACTGTATAGTATGTAGGGTTTGTGAGTGGTAATTAACTGCTTAGTTTAATCATCATTTATACATTATTGAGACAGGATTGTGATACATCTAGAGAAAGATTGAATATTAGCAAGAGGTCTGAGACATGGTAAATGGTACAAGCAGGACCTTGCCTCACTGGAGAAGCAGGAAGACCAGAAACTTGCCCTCCCAAATATCTTTCAACTCTGCAATATGCTGGAGACTTTAGCTTAGCCCAATATGTGCTCCTGTCTAAGACATTAATGTGAAGCAAATGATGCCCCAAAGCAGAGACCATTCAGAAATAATCTAGCAGTGACAGCTACGAAGTGGAGTGTCATAGTGGAAGCAGTACAGGTGACTGAGGAAGTATCTGGCTGCAGCATGCAGAGGACACAGAGACCACAGCAGCAACAGAGGCATTCAGAGAGCAGCTGTTCCTGGGGTGTGACCTGCTCTGCGACATGGCTGCTAATGGCTTCTCCCTATGTACCCTTCCTATCAATTCTGTAAATACCTCCTTATCCTTCAGAAAAAAATTCCTTTTTTCCTAATTCAATCAGAGTCAATTTCTATTGTTTGCAAAAAGAACTCTAACTGAAAAAATAAAGATTAATGATAGATTAAATATCATTTTCCAAAAAACAAAAGACAAAAATTTTAAGAGGGATGTTTACCTTTCAAAACATAGAAAAAAGTAAAAGGAAACAAAGCATAGTACACAACATAGAAGATATAAATCCAAAGAAAACATAAAATTTTAAATTACAAAACAAAATGACGAGGACAGGCCAAGCCTACGTTATGACAATAAATTTAAGTTGTTTCAATTCCCATTAAAAAAAGTTTTGAAAATCTAGTCATATGCTGTTTAAGCTTTTAAAGAAACACATTAAGTTGACAAGAAGTTTTTTTAAAGGGTAAGCAAAGGCTTTTCAGATAAATAAAATAAAAAGAGAATGTGTGGCCCTTTTTATTTCAAGGAAAGTTTAATATAAGGCAAAAAGGTCATTTTATATTCATAAAAGGCAACAAGGAAAGTTTAATATAAGGCAAAAAGGTCATTTTATATTCATAAAAGGCAAAATCTACATAAAATTTGTAATAGCCATGAATCTTTATGTTTCATATAAAAGCATCAAATTATATAAAACAAAAATAGAATTGCTGTGAGAGATTGTAAAACATCTCTTTCTACATTTTATGGATAGATTAGGGGAAAAAGACAAATGGGGAATAAAACTGGGAGATGGAATAAATCTGACAGAGTGAGCACAGATGTGCCTATCCAGTCCTCTCCAAATTCACTGAAATTACAAGAAAAATAAACAATTAAAAATAAAGCTACAACGGTTCTGGAAAAAAAAACAAACAAACAAATAATAGTGTTACTCGGTAGACCAGAAATGTTGAATAATCTTGGGAAATGGAACATCATTGACAGCAGAGTGATGGAAAAATGATGGAAAGAGAAACTTCAGCCCAAAACAACTAAGAAAAAATAAAAACAACTATGGACATAAAGGCAATTCTAAATAATTCAAGTTAAGTTAAAGTCGACAGATAGAAAAAAGGAAGGACTATGGGACAAACAATAAGATGATTAACATATTATGTCATAAAAGATGCTGTACAGGCAGCCTCTTTCTTATCTGCTTCTCAGTGAGCAGCAAATAAAAATGTTTCCGCCCTAAGATAAACCGCAAGGAATTTCTCTACATTTATGTCAAAGAGCATTCTGAGACCTTTTTTTAGCACTGTGGTTAGCAAGCGTGCCTGTAAATTAGAATCAGGTGGGGAACTTTTAAAAAATCCCAATCCCCATATTGCTCCCCAAACCAAATGAATCAAGATCTCATCAGCAACACTAAAAGTGAAAAGACAATGAAGCAATATCTTTAAGTTCTGAAAAAATAATATTCTAATAGAGGGTGACAGACAATAAAAAAATAAACATAAATGAGTGAGGGTAGGGCCACTTCCAAAAATGAGAGGAAGGCAAGGGAAATCCTAAGAGAGGGGAATACATGAGGGGGCTTATGTGAAAAATGGAGAAGTGACATCTCTCAGCCTCAGGATGGGGAGCTTCTGGGTCAGAAAGATCAAATGAGCAGCAGACGTCCAGGGTTTGCCATACCTGTAGCTAGCAGATGTTGGGTGCAGTTTTGCAGGGTATGCAAAATAGGCAGGCTGTAAATGGCTGAAAACATGATTATCTGAGCTACACTTAAAGCAGTTGGGTATGTAAGAATTTGAGTTTGATGCCGGCAGACTTTAAGTTAACAGTCGAAGCTTGCTGTAAAGAAGCAAATGATACGGGGACTAATATACAGGGACCATCCTGAGCCTATTTCTATAACAAGAACAAACATTTCTTTCAAAGTCTCACATTATGAAAATGAAGCATATTACCCAATAAACTAGAATCAAAAGAAATATGCTATACTCATATATGGCAAAAATAAGTACATTATCATAGAATAGAAAAAACTATATCTCAAAAGCAGCTCTTTTTTTCTTTTATATTTTTAAGCATTTTTTATATATATCACATATTAGTCTATATCGCCCTACAATTTAACCACAGCATTCGTTTATAAGTCTATATCCCCTAGTGCACTACTGTAACTACCCAGAACGTTTCTGGCACATAATATGTACTTTACTAACACTTTTGAATGGTGGATAAAGGAACATAAAGAATAGAATTATAACATATCTCCAAGTCCACAAAAGAATCAAGAATCGTTCTATCATTATCCATATTTATTTTGAGGCTGTATATTCATTTTTTAGTTTTATAGTTCTAAAATATCAAAATATCAATCTTACCCTCATGTCAAATCTTGTAATCAGTGAATAAACTATCAACTCAAAAGCATTTTGAACATAAAGATTATCAAGGGATATTCATTTATTCTATCACAGTTATTTTTATGGATGGCTGAATCTCTAAACTAGAAAATGAAATAATCTAGTTTAGAATGCTTTGGACCACAGTTTAAAAGTACCTCACTGAAAATGGCTTCACATTAGGAATTTATCATCCTTCATAAGTAAAAGTTTAAAGGAAGGTGGTTCAAGATTTCGCTAACACATCCCTCACCATTGTTTGGGCTCCAATTTAGCTTCTGTATAATTTTTTGGCTTTTCTTTCAGGGGTGCAAGATGGCAGTCACAGTTCCAAGTATCATGTCCTTATACAACAATATCCAATGGCAGGAAGGAAGATAGGAATTTCTTCATGCTCCTCTCTCTGTTAGGGAGAAAAATCTTTCCCAGAAGCCTCAAACAGATGCTACCCTATGTCTCGTTGGCTAGAAGTTGGTGCTGTTCCTATTTGAATCCAATCACCAGCAAAAGCAAATTGACTTCTTAGGCCAAAAGTGGGAGGGAAGAATTAATGGTTCTGGTTCCACTGAGGTGAAATAAGCACACTCTACCCTATCTTTCTTACAAATGACAATAAAAATCCTCGGACAAGACGCATAAAGTAAGCATCTTAGGACTCTGACAAGCCAATAATAGCAGACATATTGGGAAGGGAAATTAAATCCTAAAGAACACCCAGATGGAAGTGAATTTCCTGACTTTTTCAATTCCACATCTCCCAGCTCAGACTCTAAGGCAAACCAAATCCAGAAATTGCAAAGCAAGTGTGGACTGAAAAACTCTGAGAAACTTTCTCTTTCCAATCAGAAGAGATTGGGAAGAGGAACCCCTGTGAGATGAAGAATGTGAAGGGAATCCCATTTTTCCTCTCTTTTTATTCTCCCTGCCCTGAGCACAAGCCCTAGTCAGCAAGCTGCACTCTTGAAATAGCCTGGCCATGATAGCAATGGTGTACGAAAGAGAAAACCTCCTAGGTTTGCTTCTAAAAGTTTTATAGTTTTACATTTTAGATCTATGATCCAGTTGAGTTAATTTTGATGTAAAGTCAAGATTAAATTTCATTTTTCTCATGTGAATGAAAAATTATTCCAAGACTATTAAAAAGACCACCCTTTCTCCATTGAATTACTTTTACACTTTTTCTAAAAATCGAATGGCCATATTCGTGTAAGTCTATTTCTGTGGTCTCTATTCTGGTCCCTTGATCTATGTGTCTATCCTTTCACCAATACCACGTTGTCTTGATTACTGTTGCTTTAAAGAAAGTCTTAAAATCTGGATGAGATACCTCTAATTTTAATCTTCTTTTACAAAATTGTTTTAGCTATTCTGGTTCCATCACCTCTGCTATAAAGTGTAGAATCAGTTTGTTTTATATCTACAAAACATCTTACAGGCACTACACTCCAGAATGTGTTCTTTCATCCAAATATGGAAGTTGACAGGCTACTCAGCACAGGTGTGACACAAACCCATAAAGACAACAGAGGATGAGAGGCAATCTGAAAGGAGGACGAGGTTTGTAGCCAACAGAGTTTATCTGCTTGACTCTCACCTTGGCTCTAGACAGGATGGCCCTTGGCTTGGCTGACCTGTTCAGTTACTATTGTATTATCCTAATGCATTGCCAATTCAAGCTGGCCCTTCCAAACAATATCGCACCCTTAGCCCTATTATGAGGCTGTCTTCTGCCAACCTCCAGTTATAAACAACATATCATGAGTTACCTTTTTTTCTTCAAGGTACTCCAAGTTTTTTCTTCTGGCCAACTAAATTTTCTAAGAGTAAATCTCCTATGTTCAGACAAGACAAAAGTATCCAAATTCATATTCTGAATATTCAAATTATATATTTAGTTTGACAAACATTTATCGAGTATCTACTCTATGCCAGAAACTACTCTACATTTTAAAGAAGGAAAAAAAAAGATTTCTTTTATCTCCTAATTACCTTCTTTATCATTTCTACTGTTTACATGTGGGCTATTTCACTGTTCAAAAAAAATAAAAGAGGAGAAAATGAAAGAAAAATTCACTTCAAAGCAAGAGACAGCTTTTAAGATAATTCTGAAGACTGTTGCGACTTCTGATTAAAACAAGTATCTAAATTACTGCAGTTTCATTGACCCTCTCTCCCTTCACCAATGGGTACTTGAAAGTAGACGGCTACCCTTTGACGAGAAATTACTTATGCTATTGATCTGACTAGACTTCATGTTCACTGGAATGTAGAAATGATTTCAGATTTGGGACTAAAGAAGAGAATAATTTCTTGACTTATCTTTAGAGAACCTAGGTTTTAAAATGCAGCTGGTTGTTGTTTGTTCATTCACATTTCTTGCCCTTACGGAGTAGTTATCAAACTACCTAGAAGAATGAGTTATATAGTTATTTCCCAGTTTCTCTAGCTATGGAAAATACAATCTGATGCTGAAAGGGTTGTTTTATTTGATTTCCTACAAAGCTGCATGTGTAAGGATGTCTTGGTCATTTTAAATCTGGTTGTCCAAATGCCTTCCCGTCAAAGACCGATTTAACAACAGTGATTCACTTGTAAGAGTTCTCTGAAGTGGAGGAGCTTGAAAGCAATGAGATCAGATATCATATTAAGGTGGAAGGTGGCTCACAGTTCCTGATCTTCTTGCTCACAAGTTGTCTAAGAAGGTTTTAAAAAGAAAAAGCACTAAATCACTATAGCATTGGAAATTAATATCAAACAATAATTCCCCAAACTCTGAGAAAGAATTATATGCAGACTTCTAAATGAGCAAAGAGACCAAGAAACTATAAATAGGTACCTATTTAACCTAGGTAACTATTTATGCATGATGTAAATAATTAAAAATAAAGAGACCGCAAATCTTGGGGGAATGACTTGATTAGTTTTACTAAGGCAAGCCAAAGTACCATGAATACTCGTTGCTAGGGCCAAAGGAATCTCACTTGAGATTCTAAAACTATAGAATCAAAAAGGAATTTTTTTACCAACTTTCTGACCAATGGAAATAATTGAGAAGCATAATCTATGACTCACCTGTCCTATGCCACGGAGACCAGCCACAAGGTCTGTAGGCAACCTCTTTGTGGAGTCAGCAAGAACTGGTCTTACAGAACTAGTTAGGCCTTACAGAACAGAGTCCAGAGTTTTAGTGAGCAGGTGTTTTTTTTTTTTTACCTGATAATACCTGGCATTGGTGGGTGGCCAATATTCTAGATCCTCCCTTCCTCTACAATATGTTCCTCAGATGGAGCTAAGAGAATGGCACGTTACTCACAGGAAACAAGAGAGAGATCCTTCCATAACGAGAAGGGAAAGGCTCTGCTCCATCAGAGCATCATAGTAGCAACCTTATCCAGAGCCTTGGGGCTTAAGGGAAGGCAAGGTTTCAGAGAGCACAGCAGAAGGTCTATCACCTCTTACTGGACCTTCAGAGTCATGCTTTTGAGACACAAAGTACAAAACCAGTGATAAGAAGACCTTGCAAGTTCTTGGGTCTGGAGACACACAGAAATAGAAAGAAAGGTTTAAGTTGGGAAATGCAAGGTCATGATAAATGTGGGACACTCACTCTGCCACTCACAAGGGAGTTAAATCATTGTCCCTAGAAAGAGCCCACAATAAATTGAAGATTGGAGATCCAAGAACACAAGGGTCAACGGAGAAAATAAATTGGAAAGCTGTAAATATACAAGGTGTCAACAAAAGGAAAAGCTCCTCAGAAAATCCTGATGCTTGTAGTTTCCCATCAAGAACTGTGTGAAAGAAGGCAATTTGCGTAGTGGTGAATCAATCTTTTCCCAAAATATGAAAATTTTCGTGTCACAATTAACCTGTTGATAGGAGCTCTTCCTGAAGAGTTTAAAGGTGGTAGAACCAGAACAACTGATACGGATTGGCTGGTATGCTGGCAAAGCTGAAACCATGAAACACTTTTTTCTCTTTCGGTCAGCTGTTTTCTCCCCCTACCCCTTTATCTAGATGATAGGAAGTCCTGACTGATAACAGTAGAAAGCTTCCAGACCAGTAGTTCTCAAGTTTGTTGTTTTCACGGCACATTTTTTGAATGCTATAATTTTTTGGCATTCAAAAGCACCAACACTAAACAAGCCAGGAATAATTATAACACACATACTACTTGAGAATGTCTCACTCTTTCGGAAAGCATCTAGTTATTGCACTATTCATATGGTTCAGTACTGCCATGCTTCAGTACTGTCACTTTTTTAAATAAACCTCTTTGAGCCAGGACCACATTGTCAGAAGGCAAAGTCCTCACATGTTCTGCTAAATGCCTAATTCTTCTTTGGCACCAACTTGCCAAGGTACTACCATTCACGCCCCTACCTTCCAGCTTGTAGCCTTGCTCTACAGCCCATTATAGGACCTGCTTTGCTCAGGTCCTATAATGGACAGCATCCTTTCAAGGGGTAGTTACAGTTGTAGCAAAAATAAATCAAAGGCTCATAATACAGAAGTGTAAGGCAGCACATGGTTTGAGAACCTCTGTTGTAAATTCACATACCTTGTTCAAGCAGAAGCAAGAGTAGGGCCCAGAAAGAAAAAAAAAAGAGGCTTGAGGTGGTTGGCAGAGATCAAGATCTCTGGCTTCAGGGAGAAGCGTTCCTTCTTTATTGCAATTCTTAAAGGATTTATCTTTCTATGGTGTTGTCCTGGAATCAGAACCAAGGAGGACTATTCTGGACAGACCCATAAAATAGGGGACAAATTAGTGCCCAAGCTCCATGTGGTCTAGCCTGGGGCCAAGATTCTCCACAGATTTTTAAATCTAAAGCTTTAAAGTAATAACAGGGAGAGTTCCCCTGAGAACCTGCAAGAACATTGGAGGCTGATTAGGAATGCTGGGATCCAGGATCCAAGTGAATCCTCTGTATTTCTACCTTGTGGAAACAATTAGTATAATGTAAAAAAAAAAAAAATGCCAGCTTAAATCTTTTGTGACAAAATGCATGATATACATGCATAATAATTTCCTGTGTCCATATGTCCATTTTTAAAAGACAATAATCACAGCATTTAAAATATCTCAAAACCAAGGCTCTGTCATAAAGAAAGTGGCAGTGAAGGGAGAGATATACTAAATTCCTCTAACACAGGTAGAACTGAAAATGCAGTATTTCTTTCTTGATAATTATAAAACTATAGTTTTAAAAATATATTTGAAAAATTAGAAGGTGAAAACTGAGAAGATTAAAAGCAAATACATATCTTTCATAATTCAAGATATAAATGCAGATAGTACATGATCTAGACATTAAAAGATGAAGAAGTAAAAAATATTTTTAAGCAAAGGGGAAAGGCTCATTATTCAAAGCAAGTAAAAGAAAAGATTTCTAAAACTCAATATATCATATATTTTTATAATATAATTAATAAATATAATATAAATATAGAACTCAATTTTGTTTTTAAAATATCTATGTGTGCATATAAACATATATGAGAGAGAGAGAGAAAGAGAGAGGGAGAGAGAGAGATTGGTGGCGGGGAGAAGAAGAAAATAAACCAACCGTTAGTCTCTAGCTGGTAGGATTGTGGATACGTTTTGTTTTCTTTGATTTTTTTCCTGTTGTTCACTATACGTATGTATTGCATTTATAATTGAAAAAAATTATTATGGAGCTTTTAAAATTATAAAGTCTATGGTTAGAAGTTAATATTCAAAGGACGTTGGGTGAGGGTATATCAGCTAGATGAGAATGAAGACTGACTTAGTATTATAGACTGAATATTTGCAACCTCAAAAAATAATATGTTGAAGCCCTAATCCCCAAAGTAATAGTATTTAGAGACAAGGCCTTTGGAAGTTACTAAGATTTAGATGAGGCCATGAGGGTGGGGCTTCTGTGATGGGACTAGTGCTCTTATAAGAAGAGAAAGGAACCAGAGCCCTCTCTCTCCACCATGTGAGAACGGTGAGGTGGCGGTTGTCTATAAGTCAAGAAGGGCCTCTCCAGAACCCAGTTGTGCTGGCCTCCTGGTCTTAGACTTACCAGCTTCCAAAACACTGAGAAATAAAGGTCTTTTTTTTTTTTAATCCATTCAGTTTGTGGTATTTTGTTATAGCATCTTGAGCTAACTAAGACACTTGGCATCAGACCATTTGAAATAGAGTTCAAATTGCCACTAACTGGCTGGGTGACCTTCGAGTTTCACTTACTTCATCTAAAAAATACAGCGGTAGACTCCGTGGTCTCCAAGATCAGCCCTCTCTGAACAGCAGGACTTTAAATTATTCCAAAGCAGATGTGATGAATGGCGTCCAGGGCCACTCTGTGAAGTAGATGAAATCTGCAAGCCTCTCACTTAAGGGGTTGCTATTCCTCTCTTCTTTGCTTCTCTGCCTACAGTAAAGCTGAGCTACTGATAATTAACAATCAGAGCTGAAATGTCCAGAATGTAGCTTAATGGGGTAGCTGTGGTTTCCCTCTGGTGAAGATACAGCACCATTTTAGCAACAACAGAGCTGTGTACCTTTAAACTAACTTTAAACAGAATTTACTATAAAGCAACAAGTCATAGATGGAACAAAGTATCCTACAGTGTGATTATAAAGTAATGAAACAGTTTTTAAGTAATTCAGCCCTTGGACTGAATTGGTTTTGTTTAGTTTGGTCTTCTAAGGAAATGTTTTGAAAGTTCGGTAATTTACCGAGCAAAAGAGCTTTTGGGAGAGGGACACGGAGCAAGCTGAGGGAGGTCCGGCTGCTGGAGGACAGGAGATTGAGAGCTGAGGCACCTGTGCTGGGGATTAGGAAAGCACAGGGAACCTGGAGAAGCTGCCACCCCAAATCACCCTGAAGTGGGTGTCTGGGCAGGTCTGTTTCTAATATAACTGAGTCTCCTCCCTTCCATTTGCTCTGGAGGTGTGTTGTTTGAAAACTTAATCAGTAAAGGGACGTGCGGAGAAGAACTGCACCCTCGCTCCTTGAGGCACTAAGTCAGTCCATCCCAGACTCAGAAGTGTCCGTGGGGCCCACTGAAGATCGTAGGCTCAGGCCCCGCTCCCACCTGCCCTGACCCAGCGTATCTGATGAAGGCAGCAGGGCTGGTCTTGGAGGGTGAGGCTCTTTTCATCTGCGGGTCTCCAAGGAGATCAGAGAGGAGCCGCCCACCTGGCCCAGGGTGGGACTGTGGTTCCAGCCATGGAACTATCTTTGAAACATTTAGACATATGTGAAATGAGACTCCATCTATAATCCTGTCCCAGCTCCCACAAATCAGTGGGCCTGATTTTATGTACAGCTTATAGAAACAAGTCTAATGTCTTTATAATTGCATTATAAAGGCTCTGCAGTGTGGCGATAAGAGCTTGAGCTTTATAAGCCTACAAGCTCCAACTTAAATATACCCCTGGAAAACTGCCCACTCCTACCAATCACAAGACCCAAGTGCTGGAGTGACACACCTCAGTGCACACTCTGGGACAGCTCACTTCCCAGAAGAGCAGGCTGAGAGAATTTCTTTGCCCCATTTTTTTCTCCAGCCTGTGATAAAGTATTTCTTATCTGTCAATCCATCTTCATATTTATGTCATGGGTAGATAGTTCACTTTGACAAAGAAGCTTGTAAATGCCCCATAAAAGATACCTTGTCAGAGTTGCATGGTTTTTTCCTTGATGGGGAAATTTATAAAGACTCAAATTGTGACAACCAAAATGATTGTTTCTGTGTTCTAACAGCCCAAGAAGCAGTTTTACACCAAATTATGCATTATCTGGGCTTCTAAGTCAGGATTAATCTGAGGGACCCTGCGCTGGGAGGCAGCTTGCCCCTGTCCTAACACTAGCTCTGTGGCCTTGGGTGATCTAGTCACTTACACAATCCTGGCCTCAGTTTCCTCAGCTAAAATGGAAATAACCATACGCTCTCTGTTTACATCACAAGGCTGAAACAGGAGTTAAATAATGGAATAGAAGTGAGAATGTATTAGAAAAATAGATATAAAGTTCTTAGACAATTAAAAAATGTATGCAGATTTATTACTATTACTATATATAATAGTTTTGTTCAAAATTTTTTATGGCAATAAAAATGTTCTATATCTATGGCGTCCAATATAGAAGTCACTAGCCACATGTGGCTATTGAATATTTGAAATGTGGCTAGCACAACTAAGGAACTGAATTTTTAATTTTACATAATTTTAATTTGAATTTAAGTAGCTATGTATTAGATAGTGCAGACATAGAATGTGGCAGACATCTGTTTGGGCCTGCTCAACATCTATTTCCTATTTCTCTGGTGACAGTAGTGTGATGGTTAATTTTATGTATCAGCTTGACTGAGCTAAGGGATGCCCAGATAGCTAGTTAAACATCATTTCCAAGTGTGTCTGTGAGGGTGTTTCTGGAAGAGATCAGCATTTGAACTGGTGAACTGAGTAAAGCAGATGGCACTCCCCAATAAGGTGAGCATCACCAATCCATCCAGGGCCCAAACAGATCCAAAAGGTAGAAGAAAGGGAAGTTTGCTCACTGTCTGTTTGAGCTGAGACATCCAACTTCCCCTGCTCTTAAACACTGCCACTCCTGGTTCTCAGGCTTTTGGATTCAGACCAGGACTTAAACCATCAGCCCCCTGATTCTCAGGCCTTTACACTAGGACTGAATCACATCACCAGCTTTCCTGGTTCTCAGCTTGCAGATGGCAGACTGTAGGACTTCTCAGCCTTTGTAATTGTGTGAGCCAAGTCCTATAATAAATCTCCCCATATATCTATCTATAGATCTACATCTCTGTCTATATATCCTATTGGTTCTGTATCTCTGAAGAACCCAAGTTTCCTTTGAAAGACTTGCCTCCCAGTCACTGTGTGCAGTATTTGTGGAACCATGAATTGTCATGTCTTGCTTTAGCCCATGGCCCAGGTGAGGCCAGAGACCATCTTTCAGGGCTTTGAATTTTGAGGGAAGTTTTGCAAGGATGGGGAAAAAAAAACAAAGTAATTGGAGCTAATTGAGCTCAGTCATGGTGGTACCTCCGAGACTCTTAATTCACTCCTGCTACCTGGTCCTTCTGGAATTCCCTAGTTCCTCTTTCGAAGGCCAGGTCTTCAACTATTGCTTCTCTTTGGGCCACCCTACTTTGTGTAAAGCCTAAAGAATATGTATAACAACATAATTTCAAAATATTATTGATTTCTAAGCAAAGTTCAGGTGAATTCAAAGAGCATGTTTCACAGATCTTCTAAGATCCTTCAAGAGTGAGAAATTCCAATTTATTGCACCGTGTCTAAAAAGTTTAAGATGTTCATTTTGTCTTTTAATCTGAAAAATACCTCTTAAAGTAGAAGCATTTAGAGAAGCTGGAGGGAGAGATCCATGCCCAGGTACCTCTGATCTTCTAGCAGGAAGTAGGTAAAAATCAAGCCCCTATATAAATGTTCCCCTTCTGGAGAGTGCTGTGAAGAGGCCAAGGTAGGAGATGCTAACAAATATTGCCATGTTCACATAATCATTTGCCATTTCCCTGTAAGATCCAATTATTTCTGCTGTTTCTTTCCTTCTTTCCTCCCTCCCTCCCTCCCTTTCTTTCCTCCTTTTCTTTCTTTCTTTCTTTCTTTCTTTCTTTCTTTCTTTCTTTCAACAACAACAACAACTTTCTTTCAACTTTCTCTCTTTCTTTCCTCTCTCTTTCTCTGTCCTCCTCTCTCTCTCTCTCTTTCTCTTTCTTTCTCTTTCTTTCTTTCACTCTCTCCCTCTCTCTCTCTCCCTCCCTCTCTCCCATATCATATCTTTGTCTAAAGCCTTCCAAAGGCTTCCCACTGAACTAAGAGCAAAAATGTGAATCTTTCAAAAGGTGTACAGGGCCCTATAAATATGACCCTGGCTTACCTTATGTACTCTGAGGTTTCCTTTCTGTCCCTATCCCCTTCTATGCTCACTCTTGCTCAGCTGCTTCAGCCACATAGGTCTCCTTTGCTGATCACCCAACTTGTCAAGTGAAAGGTGGCCAGATATGCCACCACAAAATGTGACTGTAAGAGTTCAAGACATGCTACCCTAAAATATACCATTTTGGTATATTGATTATTTTGAGCTATAAACACCTGAAAAACAGCAAATGCAGGGAGAGGCTTTCTCTGAATTCCTCTTATCTGCTTAAAGTAAGATCCTGCAAAAGGAACTCAGTTGTCATAAATCCCCTTCTGGGGAGTTTTATCATGGGAGAGGAGACTAGAGGTCAATACCATACCCAGGCTATCATTCTTCCCATCTTATTCTTCCAAAAGCCAATTCATCTTACCTAAAAATCATTTACTCTCCCCTAGGAGACCTACATCCCCCTCTCCCCTTTCGCTATTAGGATGTTATTTAAGCCTGAATTCTAAAATCACTTCTCTGGGTTACTCATTTTTCTTCGTTTCTGTTTGTTTTTCTCTTGTTAATCTATGTTTTATTTCAAGAGTCTCAGCCAAGAACTCAGAAGGGTAAAGGAGAAATTATTTTTTCTCCCCACGCAGGCATGTTCCTGACTTGGGACCTTGCACCTGCTATTCCTCTGCCTAGAATGTTCCCCGCTGGATACTGTCAAGGCTCCTTCACCCCCTTCGGTCACTCAGTAAGGCTTACTTTGACCAGCTTATTTAAAATTGGAATACTTTCCCACCCCATAACTCCCTAGTCCTCACCATATTTTCCTCCTTAGCAGTCATGATCATCAAGCACATTGTAAACTTAACTTACTTATCTTCTTAACAATCTGTCTCCCTCTCATTAGAATACAAACTTTATAAGGGCATTGAATTTTGTGACTTTTAGTCACTGCACTGTTCTCTGCAACTTAGAGCAATACCTGAAATATAAGAGGTGCTCAATAAATACATTCTGAATGAACGAATCTTTCTCAACCTATAAAAATTCACTCTCTATTCCTATTTTCCTCTTTCTCTATGCTTTTCTCCATGTTTCTTCTCTTTAACAACTTCTGCCCACTCAGACTGACTTCCTAGTTTTAAATTTCTTTAGTGTAAATTAAAATATTGTTTCTGGGTAAGTTCATAACTATTTATTGGTCTATTATTAAGGTGATGATCCTAGGCCCTATTCTAGGTAGCAGCTGTTGTTAATGCCTCAGCCCACATCCTTTGACCCAGGTGAGTTCACACGCAGGTATGGGTATACAATTGCTGACCTGAAGACAGCTTCCTACCTCCTTTTAGCTCCTGGGTCTCTCTTTTCAGCCAGAGGGATTTCTCTGACACTCAGAGAACTAGCCCTACTGCACTCAGTTATAACGAAAACTGTGGGGTTTACCTTCATCAGATGGGAGGCAGAAGTTAGAAGACCAATGTCCCAGCCTCTCAGTTGGGACACACAATTTCTTGAAGGCCCATGGCGGTAACCACTTATTAACACACCCTTGTTGGTTTTTCTCTCTTCTCTGTTTCACATTGTCATTTCCTCACTCGTGTTTCCTGGATTCATCTCCCAAGTCAACTACCTGCATCCAAATCCTGGTCTCAGGTTTTCAGGAGTAGAGAAAGAGGAAAGTAAAACCTAGTAGGATGCTGTCCTCAGTTGGACTGGAAGATCCACATGTCCTAAGAAGCGCCCGAGCCCTGTTGCTGATCAGAGAACCCACATTGCCTGCACTGGAAAGCAGCTTGAGACCTGAGAAGCAATTGAACATCAGTGTAGGGAGGTTTCCTGGGTAACCTTGCAGCAAATTTGCCAGTTACTTGATTCAGCCGTATTCTTATGGCTGAAAGGGAAATTCCAGCCAGAAAGAAGAATGTTAAATGTATATTATTTGTAGCCATGCTTCTTGAGTGCCATGACAGCAGAAGTGACTGATATCCTACCATGGCCCCCCCTCTCCTCCTTCACATCGTCAGCACTTCCCTTCCTCCTTTCTCTTGCCTCCTTCCTCCTCTCACTTTCACTCTTCCCTCAGAAATGTGAAGTCAGGAGGGATGAAGACACTGAGAATATCTATTAAATTTCCTAAGGCTGCAGAGGATGGGCTAAATGGGTCAGTAACTTGACCTTGAAGCATGCCTGAAGTGGAGAACATGTCAGCTGAGCAAAGAGAACAACGAAATTATTCAAAGCACATCTGAGGGGAGTTTGCCAGAAATGACATAATCACTGGGTGATGTCAAGCCCGGCATCCATACCTGCAGTTGCTACTATCTATAAAATGTAGTTAAACTTAAGACTGATCAATCACCATATCACAGATCATAAATGCAAACTGCAATTAACATGCAAGAGAGAAGATGCTATCTTACTTGCAACCTTAGTGGAAATCTGCTTTTACTTAAGATTTATTCTTTTCTCTTTTTTGGTCCACTGCCATCCTGAATAAATGAGTACACAGGTTTGAGTTTTGCTTTTTTCATTTGTTTGGGGTTTTTTGACATTTGCTTTTTTCTTTCTCTCTCTCTTTTTTTAAGTTTATCCAGTGCAAGTGGAGGGGGGCAGAGGTAAGAAGGGGAAAGTTAAAAGACTTAATGCATCAGAAATCCAAGATCTGATTCAAATCTATCATCCTAATAAGTAGTTTTCAAACCCTGGTCCAGGAGGCCTAGAGCCCTCAAGAGGCCTCTCCAGGGCCACTGGAAATCAGGAAGGGAAGGGATGGCATCAAACAGCAGAATGCTGCCCCCGCCCCCAAACACTACTACTTGATACATCAGAGATCTGTAAAGGACTTCGAGAAAAAAATCCCACTGTTAACCTTAAATATGAAAAATGTTTATCTTATATTGTAATACTATCTTTATATATTCATTGAGTGATACTCAATTAAGGCAGAATTGTTCCTTCATTGCTATGCTAGGGAATCTATGATTTTCACATGTATTCTGGTTCGCTAATTAATGGGTATAGGCATTTGCTGACAGTTTTTATTGTTTGCTCGTTAGTTAACTTTGCTGTGAAGACATCTCCTCCTATTTACAGGGAATTCTCCCACTCCACTGTGTATACAGAATTGATAAGACACAGTGCCCTGCTTCCCTCTGTGAAAGATAAAGGAAAGGATCCTCCTTTTTCCCACCCCTGGTGACGACATGATGACATGGGTCATCCAGTTAGGTGCAGAGATAGTTTATGTTGCTTACAATTAAGAATCCCTACTGATGCACTGTAGATATAACAATTAACACACTCATGTTTAGTTTTCTCTATTATAGAAACTTGATTTAGACTACACTGCTATATAGCATTTATAATGCATAATATAACCAACCAATATCCACATGCTTTATGCTTGTTAAGTTTAAGTAAATTATAAATACTAAACCTATAAGTAATATTTCATGATTGATAAGCTTTTTTACTGAAATGTTAGAGACAAGATTTCCTTATGTAAATTTACTCTTATGTAGAATTTACAGAAATAAACTTTGGATGAGAGTTGGACAGCAGCCTAACTTTTTCAGTGTAACAACCCCCATTTGCAATTTAGAATTTGTGCAATTGTCCTGAAGCTTCTAAAACTTACACAAAATGTATCAAAACACACTTGTCTTGATAAAAGCACAATGAATGGCAACTGTTTTTGACTAGAGTTAACTTGGCCCTGGGATCTTCAGTGCTTAGCTTATGGGAAAAAAGTAACAGCAGAGATATTAGTGACATACATACTAGTGATATATACTAGTCAGGAGAGTTTATGCTACACTAATATCAGTAGCCTAAAACAACAAAGATTTATTTCTCACTCATGTAGTTCTGATGTAGGATGGGTAACTCTCCAGGGAAGCTGTCCCTGTCTTTTTGTCTGCCCTTCAAGAAATACCCTGCTCATTACCACTCGTCAAGTCTTTGTGGCCAAGTGGCACCCTATGACTCAAATTCTTACAAATCTCCTCAGAAATTTTTTTCTAGTTCTTTAAATAAGAATCTGAGCAGCATGAATACCAACTGCTACAGTGCTATTGTTTTATATTATTTATGATTGCTAGTATTATTATCAGAATTTATAGCAATCATTAGCTAACAGCCACTCTGACACTCTCAGCCAGCAATCTGTCTCTCTTCTCCTTGGTTGAAGGAAGTAGAAAGAACATGAGCAGTTACAGAGCACCCAAAGCTTTAGGTAGTCTTATGGTAAAGATGATGCAATCCTCCTCCTGGAGAGCTGGCAAGATCTTGATAGGGGTGGGGAGAGAGAGAGAGAGAAAGCAAGAGGGAGGGAAAGAGGGAGAGAGGGAGGGAGGAGGGAGGCAGGGGAGGGAAAATAAGGAAAGGGATTAGAACTAATGAAGGAGATTCGGCGCCCTGTCAGACCGCTAGAAGCCAAAGCATCAGAGATGAAAGGGAGATAGCATCAGAGATGGTCACAACAGAGCCAGGGTCCAAGTATTTGTGAGGTTGATTGCACAATGTGCAGCCGTAAAGAGAGCTTTTATTCACAATAAACAACAAAAATAGATATGCCAAAAAGGTTTTGTTTTGTTTTGTTTTCAAGGCCAGAAGCAACTCCAGCTCCTTAATCTTGATTTAGCATTCACAGTACAACACGCATGCTTGCCCTGTGACTCATAAACTAATAAAAGGAAGACCTCATCTGGTCAAGAACATAACTGCATAAAGCTGAAAGCCATCCGTGTCAGACACCATAATTAACTTCACAGGTTAATTTTAATGACTGTCAATTTATGGAAAACATTCTTTAGGAATACAAATGTTCCGGTCTTACCTGGAGCACATACAATCTTCCTCTTTACCCAAATGCCAATGAATAAAAGATATAGTAAATTAATTGTCCTGGGGTTGTGATGACTATGATATCGATATTACTATGATCCCTAACATATGAAGAATGATTTTTATCTTTTTTGAAGCACTTACAAACCATTATCTCATTTGACTTTTATGAGAACTCTCTACAATGGGGCATTGTGTTTCATTTTCAGGACCATGAAAAGAAGGATGATGTCTTATGTAGGCTACAAATCTCTTCCTAGTACAGTGGCTGGCACAAGGTAAGCATGCAAAAACAATGTTTACAGGAAGAATTAATAAATAAGTAGCTGAATGTGTGAAAACTATTCCTATTCGATGATGAGAACACTGAAGTCTATGAAAGGTGTTATTTGCTTAGGGTCGTGAGGCTATTTGATGGCAGAATCCAGGTATGGTGTCTCCTAGCTTTGTGGGTTTTTTTCGCTTATGTAAATATCAGTGTGTAGAAATATTGCTTTTTATATATAACTTTGAATAAGAAAACGTGATCCAAAGTACAGAGAGCAGAGACAAACTAATCTCCTAATGCAATATATTATTGTCTTTTTTTGTAGTCCTATTCCCATTAGCTGATATGGCATAGGGGCAAACTACAAACTAACTCTACTTTTCATAGTTGAAACTGATGTTTTAATATTTCATAAGAAAGTAATTAACTGCCATGGGCAGACTCACAGAAGTGTCTTGAGCCTTTGGAAGAAAATTGCCTTTGGTCAAAGGAGCACAGAAAAGTCAGGTTTAAAGAGAGAGAGAGAGGATAGTGAAGAGATGGGGCTTGGAGGGGAAGGAAGAAAGGAAAGAAAGAAGGAAGGAAGGAAGGAAGGAAGGAAGGAAGGAAGGCAGGCAGGCAGGCAGTAAGCTCTTCCTGCCTCGCACCTGTAGCATGTAGTTGCCAGAAGATTGTGGGACACCCAGCGGTGCTCAACGCCAGCAAGTTTTAGTGCGACCTCCCCACAGGCACCCCATCAATAAACTAAAGGGCCACTTCCAGAGCACCACCCCCATGGGCAGCTTTCCAGCAAGTTTCATGGTATGAAGCCTTCTCGGGAATGTCTTCAAATTGTTTTCTTTCCTTAATGCTCTCTCAGCCCTAAGCCAGCCATACCTACACATGCTCTTTCTGTATTCATTAAGAGTTCTTTTTATACCTTAATAGGAAAGCTTTTGTTATAATTAATAATCCTTAAATTGAATTTTCTCTGTTCTAACTGCTATATAGTTTCTGTCTCCTGAAGAGACCAAAACTGATACAGTCCCAGGAGATGGACCTTTAACATTAAAATTTGGTTATTAGTTTGGTCATGCCCTTGAGCTTAAGCACAGTGCTGAGCTTTCCCTGCCAAAGGAAAACAAGATACTAGTAATCCATGGTGTGCAGTGTCATCACAATTAATTTTGTTATTGCCTGTGGTTGATTATGATGACTGTCAGCTGAAGCAAGAGCCTTGAAGCTCAAGTGGCTGCTGCACTTGCTGGCTAGTGAGTGCTGCAGTAACAGTGACCATTATATCTGTGGTGTGGGATGGATTATAACTCCTGAGTGGACCACAGTGATCACATAAATCACTTACCAGGAAAATGGCCAAGAAGTTGCTAACCTTTAAAATAGTCATTATCATCTGCTGGCAAAGACAGTATCATCTGCATGCTATCGTCAAGTTTCTTCACTTTCTCATGCAACTCCTCCCCATTTATAGTACATAACCACAGCTGCTTGTTTTCCTATGGCTCAGAAAGGACCACGTGATCAGGGAGTGGAGCAGAACTAAGGTGTGAGAATACCTTGCAACACATGTATAGTAGTTACTACATGTACTTCAGTTACTGTATAGTTCCAAACAATTAGCATATGTAAATTTTGTTTTTCTAAAATTTTCAGTGATGTATCTTATTTTTTACAATTCTCGCAATAGATATCTTTTTTTACTGAAGTTAATTGATAAAGGAATTATTTACCCTTGGATAACTGATACAGACTTTAGAAGAAAGGAAATAAGTATCATCATATGCTCTAAAAACCTTTATGTTCCGGGAATAAGCTGTCAAATCAAATATCTCTTAGAGCCAAAGGAGACATAGAGATTGTAACTCCAAACTATCACTAAAGCTGCTCTTTTTATGGCAATAGCTGTTCTACCACTTTTAGATGTTTGGGGCTCTTGAAAAATAGCGTATGGTTAAACTTTTTATCCTTAACTTCCCCTTCTGCTTTCCTCCAATATAACACTATTAATCTAGTATTTTATAATTATATAGATTGGAAGGGTGAATATCCAAGTGGACAAATGTTTTGTTAGAGGCCATCTAACTAGTGAGTGTTGTTCTCCCTCCTCTCCACCTTGCTGTGCATCCTGCACAGCTGAACCTCCATGGTATTGAATCAATAGGAGAGAAAGGGAAAATACAGGGCAGGAGAAGAGGGAAGTCATTCCTAGGCTCCCTGCCTACTATGTCACAGGTTGACAATAGCTGTTTTCTTTGACTAAGTTCAGAAGTGAAGGCAGGAAGTAAAGACCCTAACTTCCTGTCATGAAGAACTTTCCTGTTACAGCTCATACGACAGCTTTCTCTGGTTTCTGAAAACCTTTCTCTTTCTTTGCCCCTTCATATGTAGTAGTGGTGATGGCTCTACACTATTGCTAGTCTCTGGACTACTTTACCATCTCTTACTAGTAGATGTCAACCATTCCTATAACTACCAGGACCCTCATAGATGTAGAAGTAGAATGAAATATGAATCCAGGAGGTTTAATGATACTTAGACCAGTACTCTTTCTAATGAACCACACTGTGTCCACATGCATCCTATGTTCTAGTTATGCTACATTTCCACAGACACATCACATACTCCTTTCACTTTGCCTTCATTCACAGTAATCCCCCTTTACATTCTCTACTCACTGCTTCTACGTATCCAAATTGTATACAACTTTAAAGACTGTATTCAATTTGCATTTTCACTGTGAGGTTTTCTTTGACTTTTCATCCTTCCCGTGCCTATCTTTACTGATAAGCGTAGTCAATATGATTACAGTACTTAGTTTGACATTTAGTTATACATTATCTTGAACTGTTTCTATCTGTGCATATATGTGAATCTCATTTCTCAGCTAAATTATATGCAACATGAATATGTATTTTACATAAATTCTTTACTACCCTCAATTTGCCTAGCAAAATCAAGAATATATAGGATATAGTAAAAAAATATATTTATTGTGACTTTCGCTTCTGGAATGGTTATATGAGGAGTCCACATACCAGTTTCCCAGTGAAACATCCATAACTAGTAAAAATATGTTTCAAAAATAACAACAAACATTTAAAGTCTTTGGAAATTTCTCTTAGGGTATGTAGTGACATTTATTTAAGAAAATCTACTCTAAAAATCTACTAAATTATGATAAGAACAGTAAGAATCTGAGGTGTTTATACAATTTTACCCCTCCTTGTCCACCAGTTCAGCCTAAAAGAAGCTTAATTCTGGGTTTGTGTGGCCAAAAAGCACACAAACAAACAAACAAAAACTCCTTGCCCCTCAGTTTCCAACCGAGACATATAGCATCTCACTGGGAGAATTACTCATCACCTCCATCTTCAAGTTTGAGAGCCTAAATTCCTCGTCAGTGTAGCCAAGAGGCCAAGGGCTCCCTTCCACCATCCAGTCTTCACTCACACTCACAGACTTGGCAAGCCAAGAATACTGGGTCCTCAGTCACCCTCATCCCAGCTCATTCATAAAGCAGAGGTCAGCAAAGAAGACCAGAAGATATGCCCTGCCAAAAGTTTATGATATCACAATGTGAGTATCACACCACTGTCCCTGGCCCCAGAGCAGTGACTTAGAGAGTTTTCTCCAAGAGAGAGGCAATCAACAAGAGCAGAGAACTCTAAAGCTATCCCCAAAGTAACTGACATTATTTAAATCATAGTGTGGGGAGTTCAAGCTTAAGGATCTCAAAAACAGTGGATACTTGAGTAATAAGCAATTTAAAAAGGTTTGCAGCTCTACGAGAATAACAAATTAAGCTAGTTTACCATAGAGAACCAGAAAAAGAAACAGCTAAGAAGACCCACCATGGGGACAGAACAAACCTCAGGTTCTGGTCTCAAAAAATACTCCAACTCAAATTTAATTGGATCAGATTGTAAAGCAATTTATGCCCTCCAGTGTACTGACGAAAACAATGAAGAAATCAGCCATAAATTACTGGAGCCTAATAGCTGAGAGCGATACCAAAAGAAGCAGATAGATTAACAAAGAAATCTGAAAAAGAAAAGAGAAAATAAAAGAGAGCCCTGACAAAACCACTGTCCTCCTAGGATCACCGTGTCCGTGCCTAAGGACGAGCCTCTCTGAGGGGCAACATCAGAGGCTTCATACTGCATGGGAAATAGATGCCACTAAAAGAGTCTAGCCATATCACAAAACAAATGAACAAACAAAAACAATACAAGCCCCGGAAGTAGAAAAAAAAAATCAGTGTCCAGATGTTACAACATATTACTAAAAATGTCCAGTTTCAACAACAAAAAAATTATGAGATATGCAAAAACACTGGAGAGTGTGACCTACAATCAGAAAAGAAGCAAAAGTTTCCTGTGAGGGTCCTAGATGTCATATTTAATGGATTCAAAGCAGCCATTATAAATATGTGCAAAGAACTAAAGGAAACCATGCTCAACGAAGTGAAGGAAGCTATATTATTAAATATAATATATTATTAAATAGAGAATAGTAATAAAGAGATAGAAATTGTTTTAAAGAAAAAACATACAAATTCTGGATTGAAAACTATAATAATTGAGATTTTTTAAAAAATCAGTAGAGCTCAAAAGTATATTTGAACTAGCAGAAGAAAAAAATCAATCAATTTGAAGATAGGTCAGTAGATATAATCAATCCAGAAGAAAAGAAAAAAGAAAAAAAAGAAAATTAACAAGATACATAGATATGTAAAGCACCATTAAGCACACCAACATACACATAATGGGAGTACTTGGATGGAGGAAGCAGGAGAAAAAATATTAGGAGAAATAATGACTGTAACATCCTACATTTGATGAAAAACATTAGTCTACACCTCCAAAAAGATAAACAATTCCAAATAGCATAATCACTTGAACATATCGGTAAAGCTGGGAGAAAAAGGCAAAAAAAAAAAAATAAAAATAAAGTTTGTTTTGTCAGATCTGTCAATATTTTCTTACACATATGCTTCTGTTTTCAAACTAAAATATTTCTTTGCCATCCAGAAGTGCAACGTTAATTTATATTGTCTTTTGTTTTTATAACTTATTTTTGAAAAATATTTAACTTTTTACTCTCTTAGAACTTAAATTAAGAATTTAGAAAACAAACTGACCTCAAAGGCACAGTGGGAGAATACAGAAACTATTGGGTTGTACTCATTTCTCATTCAGCAGTTGAAAATAAAATTCCTAGTGAGCTAAAAATGGTCAATAAGGAGAATGCACCTTTAACTGGCTAATTAGAAACAACATCAGCATTTGATGTCAAAATGAGAGAAAAGTTTCTCTATTGCCCTGCAAGTCCCTGAGTGTGTCTCAATTAACTAATTATCAAGAACATTATTTCTATGCTTGATTAGTCAGGCAGTCACCATGAAAGAGGATGCTGGTCTCAAAGATCCAAATCCAGAACTTTTAGAAGTTAATTTTAGTTTTCATGTTCAAGTAAAGGAAAAAATATTGATGTATCAGGAGATATAGATTCCTCATCACATTTAGTTTAAGAAATTTTGTTTGAATTAGGAACAAAAGTCATTGATTTTGTAATTGTCCTTACTAAAAATATTCTGTTCTCTTTTAGTCATAAGTTATCAAAACTTCTCCACATTTTAAATTCTATCACCCCAACTTTTTCTAGTACCCGAAGGGCACGAAAATGTAAGTTAATATATATATATATATATATATATATATATATATATATATACACACTAAATATAATTCCTATCTGAAAAGTAATGGCAAAATAGTTCAAGTTCTGTTAGAAAATTCCTTAACATCGATATATTATGTAACATTTCTTGGAGCTTTGGTGTCTACAATCTCATCACTGTCATTCCTCCTGACAGCAGTATTGGAACTTGGTATAGAATTGGAGGTAGTTTGTGGACTTTCCACGGTGAGCTCAGTTTCCCACTGAGCTGCACTGTCAGAATGAATGGACCTGAGAAGATCCACAGTGTACTATAACAAGAACAGTTTAGGGTTTAGCATCAGACAAAACAGAATTAAGTTCACAATGAAGTCCTCTGCTTTTTAAAAATAAATTTAATCATTCAACTCTTAGAACTACAATTTTCTCATCATAAATGGATATACTGCTTTGCAGTATAAGCATTCAAACTAGGGTAGTTGTCCATCGGTGAAGGTCTACGATACTGAATTTCATAGACAAGTACCATAGTTTTGTGTGTCTCACATTCTCCAGCATTTTGGATCACTGAATACTTTGCTATTTTTTTAAAAAATGACTTGAAATTCTATCCTACATTACTACAAAAATCCCAGACCCACATCAAGTATTTCTGATAATTCCCTAAAGGCAAGAGCTCCCATTACCTGTGTCGCTGCCTGTAATTCATTCTTTCAAGTGCCCGCTCTAAGCTTCCTCTTGACCAGTTCCCTATTCTTCACGTCTTATAGTGTCCTTTCCCTCCAGCCTTCACCTTTCATCCAAGCCTGGAAATATCCCCAACTCCTTCACTGCCACCAAACACGGCTGATACTATTGTGTGTTAATAAACTTTCATTCAAGTTTTAAGTTTTCAAGTATTGCATTGTTGTATTTATAAATATATTCTTAAATGCAAACACTCTTAACTGCCACTCTCATCATTATCTGAAAAATACTCCTGATTGTGATTGACCTTAATGCAGCATTTTCACCCAAAGACTCCATTATAATAGATTGATTAATTCTCAATACCTGCTCTGTGGTGTCAGATTGGTACCATTACCCTCTTCCCTTCTATAAAGAGGAACAGAGAAATCATAGAACATAAGACCAAGTCATAAAAATTCACATTGTAGAAAAAATAATAACCCAGTCCATAGGTCCCTTTATTAGAGAGACTTCAGTGCAACTGCACTATTATTCAACCAACAAATATTTACTGAGGGCCAACTAAGCACTGGACACTGTGCTAGGTTTCAGGAATAAGGGTAAACAAAATAGTCATGATTCCTACCCCCAGAGAGAAGGGAATCCAGTGAATATGGTCATAGAAAAATAAAGCTGGAAAAGGCAATAAAGATCATGAAACGAAAGCCCCTCTCTTTACCAGTGAAGCCCACAAAAATGAAATGACTTGCTAAAGGTCACACGAGTTGGTGGCTGATCCCAGATTTCATTATGAAGGACTTAATCTCATCTTTGATGGTGTGCAGTTATGTTTCTATGACCTCCAAGTTGCATGAAGTGATTTCTCTGGAACTCCTTCATGCGCTTACATGGGACATAAGCCAAAAAAAAACCTACAGTAGTAGCAGTTATAGCAGCAACAACAGACACTGATGTATATTGAGAGTTTGGTGGATTCTGAGCACTTTTAATGCATTAACTCATTCAATCACCACAACTCTTCGAGCTAGATATTATTATTATTCCTACTTATAGACAAGAAAACTGAGGTTCAGAGAAGTAAAGTAACATGCCAGGGTAGTTCTCAGAGCTCACACTCAAACATACTCTGGTCTTTCTTATAACAAAATCAACATTCCAACATTTCAATAACTTTAAAGTGAATGATCATAATTTCCTATAGGAACCATGATTTAGAAATTTAGGTGATTAACTGGATATATTTACAAGTCTGACTCTTCTTAACCAGCATCAAACCTAAAGACTTTTACACTAAGAGCAAAATACACTTAGCTTAATCTTAAGAAACGTTTGCCCTACCTGGCTCTTTATTTACAGTGCCTCTGTGGGCAACAGATTGTAAATATTTTTTTAACAGTTCCTTTTTAACTTAGAAAGAAATTCCAGTTTAGGATTTTGGATTTCACAAAATTCTTATAAAATGCAATGCATTCTTACGTTTCCATAAGTATGGGCAGACCAAAAAACAAAAAAATCAAAATTTTTAATTCTTTCTACATCTTGAACCTCTCCTCTGTCTCCCATATCCAGGCATTTCCCTGATCCTATTAAATTTATTCCATAATCATTTGTCCTTCTTTTGCCTTCCCACTCCAAGACCATTGTGATGATCTGAAAACAGGTCTTCTTTCTCCATTTTATTTTCTCTCCAAATGATGTTACATTTGGCTACTATATAGTTCTAACCACACGCCTATGTTGTTGATAATATTTGAAAGTCCCTACACTAACTGATGCCTAAATGTCACTTTCTTAGTGTAAAATTCAGAATCCCCAAATCTTTTAAATCTTAGGAACCCAAGAGGACACTCTCACTTCACACCTTTAACCATGGCTTTCTACTCACCTACAACATCCTTGCCCACCACTGTTTCTATATATCAAAGTCCTACTTGTCCTTTTAAGCTTAGGTCAAATGCTTTGCCTGACATGAGTCTTCCATAAATGTTCAAGCAGCAGTTGTTTTAACTCCTAAAATCCTATAATATTTTATCTCTCTCTTCTGGCAGTTTTTAATGTTTTACTTTGTATTTTAGCTCTCTGTGTCACTTCTGCTTTTGTATACCCAGTTTGGGTCCCATTACAGCTGACACACCTCAAAGCCATGCTTGTAGAAAGTGCTTGATAACTGTGTGTATACCATGTATTTTGGGGGTCACAGGGGTATAGGGATTTAGAACAGGCCTCCCCAAAATGTGCCACTTTGTCACATAAATTATTTTGAGCCGAAGGCAATTAAGACCCTGTAGGCTTATGATAAATTTTTACCTCTCTCTTAAAGAATTTAAATTAGGGGACTTGACCATAATAATAGTTATCACCAGAAATAACTTTTTATGACCTATCTATAGGGCAGACCAAACTACTAATTGCTGAACATCTGTTCTTCTTATTTTTCTAAATGACCTTCCATCCCTCTGAAGCTCCAAGTCACCTTACCTCATCCTTAGCTAAGAACGTCATGTATACATCACTATAACTTTCTGTCTTTGAACCTCTCACGTGTCTGGGGTCTCTGACTCTCTCGTGTATGTAGAGTTCCCATGTGTACATATGTAATTGGGTTATTTTCTCTTGTTAACGTCTTATGTAGATTTAATTATTGGACCAGCTGAAAGAACCTAGAGGGTAGAGGAAAGTTTCTTCTTGCCCACCACGGGAAAAAATCACCACCATTACCACCTCTAACCAGCATTATGGTTTGCTCCAGTCAGACTGTGGACTTTGCCTAAAAATTTAATCCAGAATCTATTTTTATAAAATTCAAATTTCATAGCTTCTGGCAGTTCTTTAAACCACTAAAGGTATCTCAAGGTTAATAATCAATTTAGTTAAATTTAGCATAGCACATTAGTGAGTTTTTAGATATGCAAATGATGGCTATTACTGAAAAATTTTTCCCTAAGGCTGATTTTTAATGGGTCTCAGGTACTCAAAACATTTCTCTCTTATCTTTTACTATTTTGAGGTCCAGCAGAGTAAAATTTTTCGAACTCTCTTGGGTCTTTGATTTTTGGACTTTCTCCATTCCCTTCAATCTCTTCTTTCAAGCCAACCAATTCTTTTCTGAATTCATCACTTTCTTGCAATATCTTGCTAATAGTAGCCAATAATGACCAGTCCGACTCCTAAGATATTGCTTTCAACCTCATACCCTGGAGCTAGAGTCTCAGAAGGCACAAGATTTGACTTCAAGTTTTCTCAGGTTGATACTTTTACCAAAAATATTGGTGCTGCCTAAGATGGACCTCCAGTGTTTCTGCCACTAATATCATTTTCCCCACCACCCAACTGGTAAGCCAGTGTCACACATTTTAGGTTTTTGTTACAATAGCATGCCACTTAAATGATATAGGAATTAGTACCCTGAAATAAACACTAGCTGCTCTGACCTATAAATTCCAAAAATCTCACTATAAAAGCTTATTTCTCACTCTTATAAAATCCAGTTTTGCCAGGAGAGAACTCAATTTGATGTAATCATGCAGAGACTCAAACAGAGTTTCTGCCACTTTCTTTATATGGCTTGCATATATATATATAAATTTTTCTTCATGTGGTGTATCAGCCAGAACTCTATTACCTGGCCATAATGAACTACTGCATGTATCACAAGAAGGGGTTCATGGCACAAAACTTGCCTATGACCACATCCTGCCCAGGAATGTCACTGCCTCTTCACACTAAAGCAATAAGCCATTAATGTCTTTCTTTCTCATTTTGTCACATTTAACCCAAATTCTTCATTTTGTTAAACATATCTCTGAAAAAATCCAAACTCTGTAAGACTAGAAAAAATGCTAGAAAGTTCCAAGCAATCAAATAGAATGTGATATATACGATGTGGATGTGTGTGTATGTGCGCATGTGCGCACGCGTATGTGTAAGAAGAGGGAAGGAAAGGACAGCGAGTGAGCCTCCTAACAAATAAATCCAGATTATTGATTTACAAGTGAACTAGTCTGGCATGTGGGATTACAGGCACTCTAAGCGTAGTTGCTATCGACAACCAAGAGAAACTTCGATCTTCTCCAGAGCCATGATCCAGTAGCAATTTGAGCACACAGCTGCAGTAGCTGCATTTCTTTTCACCCAGGGTTAGCTGTACTCACTCATTATTTGCCAAATAACTAATAAAGCTTGAGAATCTGGTGGGGGAAATCGTCAGGGACAATTTTGAATCTTTTTCCTACAAAATGAAACAATGTATGTAAAGCATTAAAACATGTGTTAGATTTTCTTGGACACAAAATCTGAAATGAAAACTTGCATGCAGATTTATTGGGAAGTGATTTCAAGACAGACACATCTGTAAGGAAGTGAGAACAGCAGGAATGGGCCAAGGAAGAAGCTGATCCACACTATGAATGCAATTAATGCCTTAGCTGATCTTACACAGATTTGAAACTAAGATGGCCTACAGATGTGTCTCAGATAGAGGCAAGAGGTCTGGGCTTTTGTCATCCTGCAACCACCAGTTATTTCTTGATGGTCAACACTGATATATGGCATAAATCTTGGTGAGGCAGTTTCTTGTGGCTGAGTACAACTCCCAGAGAGAAATGAGTTTGTAGCTGGGACCCTTGTAATTTTAATAATTTTAATGCCCCTAGTATATTTGGCAGCTAGAATTAAAGAATTTAAATTCTTAATTAGGCCTTTGTTCACATGTTAACCGCTCTTCTTGCTCAATTACTTTTGTTCTCACAGTACAATTTCATGGTGCTGATGTGCTAGTTCTTTGTCAAGCAGTAGGAGAAAACCTCAGGATTTGAGGAGAATTCATGTATTTGCTTTGCAGAAGGAAAGAATGTCTTCCAGGTAGCTACAGCCAGCTTCTGGTGCCCAGGAATATGAAGTGGAAAAGTGTTATCTATGGCTAAAGTAACAGACTTCTCACTCAGTTTCTTGGAATTCCCCCTCTCCATCCTCTCCTTTAAACTCTTCTGCTTGGTCTGGAACTTCAGAGATGGTCTTTGGACATGGGTCTACTGTCTTTCCAGGCTGCAGACTTCCTGAAGAAAGCAGCCTTTCCTCTCCGCCCAACACCTACCTCTCAAGCATTGGCTTTCAAGTGGCGAGCAGCCAAACTTGGGTTTTTTCAGTAACAAGCTTTGAGCTGTCAGAGGCTGCTGTCTCTAGCATCTGAAGGATGGATGTCTCAGTCCTAAAGAGGGCTCTGGGTAGAGCACTATGGAGCACGCCTTGTATTATCCTCATCTACTTTTAGTAAGTCCATCCCATCTGGGAATACCTTCTCCATGGTTCTGGTTGATCTTCTTTATTGGGGAAAACTACGAGAGAAAAATTAGTGGGATAAACTCTGATGTTGCTGTTATCTTGAGGCCACAACCAATAGTCATCATCTCTTTCCTCTTCCATCCAGGATGTTCACCTCACTCTCAGCCAGCAGATTTGCTAATTCAGGCAGCTCGCCTGTTGGGATGGCCGAGCCCCCATTTCTGAGAGGTCTGAGAGCCTGGATACCATGCTCTTCTCTGGCCATGGCTACTGTACTTGTCCACTTACTATGGTAAGTTGCCACTACCCCTAGGACTGAGGTAGAGCAACCAGAAAAGGAACAAACTAGAGAAGTGACGCCCCTGTCCCCAAGGCAGACAGACATTCAGAGGGCATTAGAGTGGGTATGGCTCTAGCCACTGGATGGGAGGGAGATGTTCACTGAGGTTCTATAAGCCAAGACTGGCAAGCAAGAAACCCACAGTAAAGTACCAATGACACTTGCTGGGAAGCTGCCTATAGGGTTTGCTTATTGAACTCACTGGGGAACTAGAGAGATTTATCAGTAAGTTGCTTAGACATCACAGAAAGTTCTATTGCATAGTGTTGTTCTATAACCCTAGGGTTCCATGTGGTGATTCTCTTTGGAGGCTTGCTATAAACTAAACATTGTCCTTTCCACTACAGATAGAATGAGTATTGTACAATCTGCCAGGTTGTATGATCTAGGTGGCAGTGCTGTTTACACTATAGCCAAGACCTGCTGCAGACTCTCCTATACTTAAAACTGGAAGCTTCCTAAGTTTCTCATTAAAGGGACTAGAGCAATATTCTCACATATGTAATTTATTGCCTCCAGAAGTCAAAGAGGTTTACCAAGCATTTTGCTTCTTTTCTTAGTAGTGAGAGGTGTGAAATTCATTGTGTCTTTTATTTTGGATGAGATGTCCTAGTATTCCCCCAAACTCTAGACCCCTGCAGACTTCACTGAGGGCCCCCAAATTTTCATATGTTTATCATCCACCCTATAGAGCGTACGTGTTTTATCAAAGACTTATAATTTCTTACCTATCCGGTTCAATTACCATGTCATCAGTATAGGGATTAATGTGATGTTCTACAGATGTCCTGATGATCCAGGTCCCTTTGGACTATACCATAACTGAAGGTGAAGAGTTAACAGTGACTTGGGAAAGAGCTTAACTAAATATATACTCTTCTGTGTCTCATGTGAATGCAAACTTTTCCCAAGCCTCCTTTCTCAGATGGATGGAAAATAATACATTTTCTAGGTAAATGGCTGGATATACCACATGCCAGAAACTATTAATCTACTCAAAAAAAAAAAAAAAAAAAAAAAAAAACTACTACTAAATCTAGTAGAGCAGTTGAAACTGAGGTTACTACTTGGTTGTTTGCAGTAGTTGACTGTCATTCAGTGTGAACGACCTAGTTTCTGTGGGGGTCGGACTAGTGAATTAAATGAGGATTTAACAGGAACCACTACCCCCGCATCCTTTAAATATTTGAAAGAATAGTAATAAATTTCCTACAGAATATGGTATTTATTTAGATTTACTATCTGGGCCAGGTATAGGGATTTTGGAGGAGGGTCCAGATTTAGAGACTTCTGATTGGCCTTCCCTTCTATAAGATCTCTTAGCCCACAGGTCCAGGACCAACATAAGTGTTTTATCAACTATTAAGCCTGTCTCTTCCAATTACACATTGGGGGATCAAGGAAATAACATCCACATAAGCCCATGGACCAGGTGGACTCACAGTAAGCCAATCCTGAGCCATTTGTCACCCACCAGGGGCCATGGTAGCGTTAGGTCCCACTTTAGGTCCCTAGGTACCAGTGAAAATCAGACTTTGTGCCTAACAATCTTAAAAATTCTGGGTATTTCCCTTTTCCCAATGCAAGTTATCCTAGTAAATGTCTGTAGTCCATTTTCAGAAAGAGTGTAGAGAAGTACTGCTTATTACGTGTAGTGTGATATTGCAGGGTCCTTCCTCATAGGCACTGGGCCTCTCCTTCAATCAATGGGTCTCAAGTCTGAGAACTGGCTTACATCCAAACACCAAGCAATGGATCATGACCTTTGTCGGGCAATTGACCTTATCTTCCCAATCATCTGTCCTTGGTTTTTTGGTTTTTTTTTTTTTTTGATTGTTCAAATTAAGTAATATCTTTGTTGGCTTCCCATCTGTCTTGACTCTAGGAATATGGTGTCCCATTCAGCATCTCCATAGCTCTCTGCAGATTGAGATCCCTGACTGCCACTCTGATTTTGTCACTAATTATGATAATCATTTGTATCTTTCTTCTGAAGGCTAAACTGCCACCTGAACTCTTTTCAGAATTTTATCATCCCCATTGCTATCAGGATCCCAATTCTATAATAGTATGTCCTACTATCAGCCTGATCTACAGAGCTTCTGAGCTTCTCAGTCATTCTAGTGCCACTAGAAAATTCATTATTACTTGAGAAAACTGAGTATCTCCTAGACTCTCCTTAAAATAAGGTATTGGGTTTTCTGGCCTTAAGGGATATACATCACATTCCTATTTCTCTGAACCTTTTGACCCCTTCCTCCACCAACTGCCAGTAAATCTTAACTTTTATTATCATAAAGGAACTCAACACCAGTATTCTACCCTACTCATTCAGATGACAGGACAGAAAAATAAAGGCAAATAAGTTGGGGGATAAACTGATAGAATGAGTAGATACAATTAAAACAAGTTTCCTAGGAGAATTTAGTTTCTATTTCAACTTAAATTGCTCATCTCTGTATCTACAATTTGAGGAAGATGCCTACCCATCTTGCAATCATGCAAATTTGATTTAATACATAAACAAATTATTTATAAGTTAAATCACATTGGTAGAGAATCTTCAGGTGCTCAGAGAGCAAGAATATAGCTGCTCTGGAAAATTTACAAAATATGTCCTTTATATTGAGAAATTATGTCATTATTTATTGATGTCACAATAATAACCTAATTGAATTCCATATGCTATATAGAGAATAATTACCTTCCAATAATCAGAGACATTATAGATATGTAGCTAATATTAGCAATCCGTTGTACAAACTGTAAAATCGTGGAATACCACCTTCAGCTCTGCAAAAATTAATGAAACAAAGGTTTGATCTTACTGTGGAAGAAAACTGAAGCAGTTTACTTCCTTATTCCTGTTGGACCTGGGGCTGAAACAGGCTTTGGTTTCTCCCTGGCGCTCAGCCTCCTCTATTGTGGTATTTGGTCAGAGATATTGCCAGGTGAATGTCGTTTTTAATTTTCATGGGCTAGCAGTCTGCAATGTGTACAGAGTAGTTCTATTACCATCACCTCACATATATAAACAGAGTACATCAAAAATTGTCATGGTTTCATTCTGTTTTAACTAAGAGGCAAAAAAGACTCTCCTCTCCTAAGAATGTGTTACTTAGGCCTGTAAATGAGATTTGAAAATTCAGTGATAACTTTTTTCAAAAGAAAAGTTAGCTAATGGAAGATAGATTGAGAGAAACTTTAGGCTAAAAGGGCTACGTGTTCTATGATGAGATTTAATTTTTAGGTAATTGTATCCATTTCATGGAGAAATAGGCCATTAAAGTACTTTTTCCACCAAAAATGTAGAATCTTCTCTGTAAGTGTCCATCTATCTAGCTTTTCAGGTTAAAAAAAAAAAAAAAAGGTTAACAAAAATAGGGGTTCTGTCTGTATTGCTGTTTTGTCTGTTTTGCTGACCAGTCATCAAAGCCAGAATCCATGTGTCCAATGTGATCTGAAAGAGACACTCTCGTCTCATGAGATGGATTCTGGAATCATTTTGGCTTGATTTAGCCAGGGAATGTCATGGGAGCAGAATACGACTCAGGAAAAGCACTGATAACTTTCTATCAGGTTCTCGATGTGTGTTAAGAAAAGGAGCTACTAAGAGATGAAGAGAACCCTTTGGAAAAACATAGAATAAAATAAACAGTTTTCAAAATTATCACACTGTTAGAATCAGTGGGAATATGAACCTCAGGAAGGCAAAGGACAACCTTTCACAGGATTGTCTGTTTCCAAATTACTTTTCTCTTCCTTTAAGCTTCAAGAAAATGACATTCCTATTTCTGGCAAGGTTCAAGTAAATTCTATTTGGGGTCAGTTTGTAACACTTAAATGGCTTCAGGGCTTGAGATGATTAGAGTTCTGTTTCCTCAGTAGCACTGCAGTAAAATATCTATCCCCTTAAAGTAGTAATTATCAGAGAACCAGGACTTTGCCAAGTAGCCTGCACTGTGGGGGGACTCTAGCAGTATTTGAGCCTTCTTATACCACTCTTGCTAACACCAGATAGTCTGGGGTCTTTTGATTCCTTGAAAAGAAAGAGTAGTCTTTCTTTGGGTAGTCTCTTTATCAACTGTGCTGAGGCATCCAAATGGAACTTCGGAGAGGACTTAATTAGTAACTGTGGCCCTTGGCTCCATATGTATCCTGATGACATCAAGATTTATCTCTTTCCTCCCTTAAGACATTAATAGGGAAGATGAAAAATGAACGGTCCATGCCAAATGCACAGTCTTTAGAGTTCTCAGAAAATAAATGTTGTGTTCGCAAAATAAGAACCACCTATGATAAAAGAAGATAAACGTTACTTCATCCACTTCCCCTCATTCTCACTCTCCCCTCATTCTCACACGCTCTCTGCTCTTTCAATCATTTTGTGTTTTGGTATTTGTATGTAGTAGCCATGAGCAGAAGATATTAAAAGGACTGGTTTCACATCAGCAAAGGCAGTAAACTACATACCAAAAAGAGAGGTTGAATCCCAGGCCTAGCACAACTGATGGAATAAGCTAAAGGAAAGAAATAACCCATTGAGTACATTGGGAATGATTTTAGCTACAAGTAACAGAAAACTCAATTAAGAGAAACAAACGAAGAGAGTTGTAATTTGTTCTTAGATTAGCTCACTGCTGGTATAGGATCAGCAGATCAATAGTATCAGGGCTCGGGTCTCTGAGATCTCCTCAGCCTTTCACTCAGTTTCAAGGTGACTGGAGGTTACATGTCCATATTCAAAACAGGAAGAAGAGAAGTCAGTACCAATAGGTTTGTAAACTTTCCCAGAAAGTTCATATGTGTTAAAAGTGTAAATGGCCGATCTTAGCCGCAAGGAGGATGCAAAAGTATGTCACTTCCCTGGTTTCTGTAATGGAAGATAATAAAAGAGAAGCTGGTTGGGAAAGGCCGTTTTGCCAACCAATCAACAGTTTGCCATATCCTTATGTTTTCCTCCACATTTCAGCCACTAGAAGAATGCCATATAATTTATCTTTCAGGATACTTTTTAGAGTAGAAGAGGCGACCATTACTAATTATGCCAAGAAAACAGGAGATAACTGGGATCGTCCTGGGAAAACTGGAACATACAGTCACTCTAGACATAGAAAAAATATATATTGAGAAATTATCCCCTCTTCCTTCAACAACTTGACCAGGGACCTGAAAATCTGTTTCTCTAGTGAGTAGTCTCTCAGGCTGGACCTGGGATCTTCCAATGTCATTTTCTGTTTATGCTTCCATCCGCTTTCAATTTTGGAAAAGGCCAGACCATTTTTTTGTGGGAAACTTTTTAAGATCATTTGGCAAGTAATGCTGGGCCTTTCTTCTCTTCCGTGCAGTTGAAGCCTTTTTAGAGCACACATTAACCCTGCATCTCCCCTACCTGCCATCCTGCCTGTGGGAATGAAGATGACATAGCTCCATGAGGCAAAGTGATTCTCAGACATTAGACATTTTTGTCTATTTACAGAGGCTGGGTGGTGTCTTCCACCTGACGGATTTCATATTGGGTTTCCCCATAGAGATAAAAAGGTATACCAATAGTATAAACTGAAACCTCTCAGAGCATTTGATTTTTCTATCCTGACTTTACACCTTTATTCATTCATGAGGACAACAAAATAATCAGGGAGTGAAATTTGTGCCTGGCATCATGATTCTAAAGTGATACAAGATCGTCTTCAATCTTATAGCTAGAAATGGTTTCTGATGCCAAAGTATGTCACTGGAATACTAATAAATGTATGACTCTACTACCTTGAATTCTAGTTATTTTTATATGTCTTATCTTTCCAATTTAGGTAAGATTTTTATTTTCTTCTAACTTCTACCTTTTCAAACTTTCTACTATAGATAAAATACATGATTATTTTTATTTTTAATTGTTATGTGTCTTTTCCTGAGTTTTGAAGAAATACATATCTTTTGGGAAAGAATCGAATATCACAGAAATAAAAGAGTAAAAAGTTAAAGTTCTCTGTAATCACAAACTCCCACTATCAGCTTTGCCAACTCTCTTTGCCAACTAGAAAAACCTAGTGTTGACATTTTGTGTGCATATATTTCTTCATTCCATGCATTACTACCATATATATGTATATATCACTAGAGCATACATATAACTTAGTTTTTCACCTGAGTCTATTAGTATATTCTACATCATTTTCTTTAATGTCTGTATTGTATGCCATTACCTCTAATGATATGAGATATATTTAAGAGATGGAAGCCATGGTGGATTATGACAGTCCTTTTAGATGGAGCAAAGTATACAAATAGGCTATATTCTCACATAAAATATTATTATGAAATAAGATTTCTCCAAAAAATATCTTCTATTTTTAAAGTGAGGGTAAAGATAACTTTGAATGAATGTCATACTCCATGGTTTGGGGAAGTTCTAAAAATAAATTTAATGGACTGTTTTAATAGGATGGATGTCACTTCAAGGATCTTACATTTTTAAAAACAAAAAAATGACCATTTCTGTAGTCTAGACATAATCACATACATTAAAATAAGTCATTCTTTTAAATAGAATGTTATCATTCTCCACATATTTGATATTTTTCTCTAATGAATACACTATTGTACTGGCATTGTCTCATAATGTGTTATGAGAAAAGCCTACTTTCTTGCCAACATTGTGAATTTAACCAGCATGAGCTAATTAATGACCCTCAGTTAATCTTCCTTTCCCTCCAAATCATAACTACCCATCTAGATTTTCATAGTTCATTCTTAGGCTTTAAGACATCTTAGAACTTAGAGAAATTTTTTCTTCCCTGCTTTGTGATTATTTGCCTATGTAATCTAATCATTTACTTTTTCTAGCAATACCTCTGTAGCACGAAAATCACATTTTCTGTAATTTTGCCACTTTTTTCTTCTAATTCCCTAAAGCACAAACTGCATACATCTGAAATATATGGATTTATTTGAGGCTAATTCTGTTTCTCTCATTGGGAAACGATCTTTCTCCTAAGTTTATGATGCCATATTCTCTAGTCATGGAACACTTGACGTGCTATTGACTTAAAATTACACAGTAGAGTTTTGGGGAAATTGAAACATAAAATTCTCAAAGAAGTCTATTTTGCTACTTAGTACCTCTTTTAACTTTTCGATAATGTGCTTTCAAAGTAATAGTGTTTGCTTTTTAAATTTCTTTACTTTTGCCATATAATCTCCAATAACAGAAAGTGTGATAAAAACACAAAAGCTTAAGGAAGTGTGTGCTAAAACCTGTACTTACTGTCTAGGGCAGCAGTTCTAAAAGTGTGGCCCACAGAGCTCTAGAGTCCCCAAGAAATTTTCAACGACTCTGTGGACTCTTGGAATTAATTCATGTTTTTGTACCTCTTCAGTCTTTGATGCATGAAGAGCCATTCCCCTTCTACCACCCATCCCACCCTGCCTCATGTTGACCTTCAACCAGTCACCTTAATCTACTTTAAATTATACTACTCCTTATCTTTATGTAGGAACAAGTCTGTCATTGGTACGCCTCTCCCCATCATAACTAGGAAAAGAAAAATAAAGAACTACAGAAGATCTCAACTCACCAAAGCTAGAAGATGCTGAGTTTTACAGAATAAAGCCCAATGCTTCACTGCAGCTACTTTCTTTCAAAGGCTTTCCTCTGCCCTCCTCCCTCCTTTTCTCCTGCCTTCTCCCTCTGTGATGCTGAACAGCAAACCCATGGATCCACTAATAAATCACTATTGGCAAAAAAAAAAAAAAAAAAAAAGGTATTAATTAGCAAAATTGTTAGTTTCCCTTTTTTGGGAAAAAATAATCTTACTATTTCCAGATTGTTTCTCAAGAGCTTTAGAAACTCCATTGACTGGCAGCACAGAGAAAGCCACAGTCAAAGCAAAACTTTTCTAACGTTTTATAATTGACAGTCTGTGCTGTGGTAGTTGGCGGGGAGCACTGGGGTCTTTGACCTTAAAGAGCCTCCTTCCCTTGCATCCACTCCTTTCTTGAAACATGAAATTGCTTTGATTTGATGCTAAGGCTTACCAAGGCAAAAGCAGAAAAAAAATATAGAGGTGTTTCAAGGACATAAAAATGCTACCGAAGCTTTTCGCTTGCACTTCGGAGCCACACGTTAGTCCTGTTGTGACCACGAGTATCTCCAGATTCTCACACTTTGTTCTCTCTTTGCAGCAGAAACCACTCATGTCTAGTTTCAATCCATTCAAAGTCTTTGCAGATTTTCCAAGGGAAGGGCATCTCTTCCGCTGACCAGCACCTAGCCCAGTGCCTGGCATGTAGTTAATACAATACATAAGTGTGGAATGTAAGAATTCAGTGTATCACTCATTCTGATTTATCCTAGGCCTTATTTTCAGAAAAGACACGTTGAAGCTGAAAGTGAACTATAATTAAAAAGAAAAGAAGGTAAAGTAGTACTAAAGAATTTTTTTGTGTGTTTTTATTAAGTAGGTCTCAAAACTGACATAAAACTATTAATTTTTAGTTTACAAATAAACTAAACATAGTTAATCTGCAGGGGATTAGCATTATTCTTTGGGCAGGCTACATTTTTGTCCATATCTTATTTCAACTAGAACATCAGTTTCTCTAAGAAAAGAGAGGTTTTGGTGCACATAGAAACCATATATGTCCCAGATTTTCTGGGCTGTCCAAATTTTATATAAATACACTTTTTTCCACAAAGTCAATATACTTCATACATAAAAATCAAGTGTTATTTAATTTTTTATCTTTATTGGGCCTTTATTTTAACTGAAAAAAAAATTTTAAGTATCTTTCAAACTATGCAGCTATCACTTAATCCACTTTTTCTCTTCCAGAGTAACTAGCACAGAGACCTACATAAAGCAGAAGCTTGCCATGTCTATTGATTACTTACTCAATTAACAAATTAGTGGACAAATTTGTTATAAAATGACTTCCCTAAAAACTCATTCCTGTCAGAGAAATATAGAAATTAGGGTTTTTCTATGCTTTTAAAATATCTTTAAGGAAGATAATACTATAAAATGACTAAGAAGATAAACTCTGGACTGAGGATTTGAAAGAAAGTATTTCTTCATGAGCCACCTTACCTACCTGCCATAAAAAAGACTCAACACTTATTTTTCTATACATAATAAAATTTGATTCTCTAAGGGCCCAAAGCGGAAGGAAGTGGAATAAAGGTGATTATAAAACTTTGGCCTAAGGATCTCTACCATTGTTTACAAACTTAGAGTAGGGAGGAAGGACGGGAGGGAGAACAGGAGGGTAAAAAGGAAGAAGAATATGGTAGACTTATGCATTAAAATGATATTTAACATTCTTCCATGCAATAATACCCAAATTTCCATCAAAATACCTATGTAGACAGAAAATGACAAAACTTCACAATATCAAATGATGAGGCTGACAATCTATTGCCTACTATGGGAGGAATTTTCACTGTCTAGGAAGTTAATGGTGTTGACCCTGCAGCCTCCATTGCTCCCTTCCTAGTCAAAGAAAGCCACTCTAGGGCTGCATTGTCCAAAATTGGAGCCACTAGTTACACATGCCATTTATATTTAAAGCTATTATTAAGAAGAATAAACCTAGGAATAAATTTAATGAAACAAGTGAAGGACCTATATAATGAAAACTATAAGACCCTATTTAAAAAATCGAAGAAGATGTAAAGAAATGAAAAGATAGTCCATGTTCTTGAAAGAATCAACATAGTTAAAAGACCATATTACCTAAAGCATTATTCAGATTTAATGTAATCCCCATCAAAACCTCATTGGCATTTTTTAAAGAAATAGAACAAAAAATCATCAGATTTGTATGGAAGCACAAAAGGCCCCGAATCGCCAAAGCCATCCTGCGAAAAAAGAATGAGGCTGGAGGCATCTCTTTGCTCGACTTCAAATTATACTCAAAGCGACAATAATCAAAACGGTGTGGTATTGGTAGCAAAACAGGCACACAGACCAGTGGAACAGAATGGAAAGTTTGGAAGTAAACCCATATTTATATGGGCAAATAATTTTCGACAAAGAAGCCAAAAATATACAGTGGAGAAAAGAAAGCCTCTTCAATAAATGGCGCTGGGAAAACTGGAAAGCCACCTGCCAAAGAATGAAACTAGACTGTTGTCTATCACCACACACCAAAATTAACTCAAAATGGATTAAGACCAGAAACAATAAAATGCATAGAAAAAAACATAGGAACTAAACTCAAGGACCTTGGACTTAAAGAGGATTTTATCAATTTGACCTCAAAAGCAAGGGAAGTAAAAACTAAAATAAATGAATGGGACTACATCAAACTAAAAAGCTTCTGCTCAGCAAAAGAAATCATCAACAAGATAAAGAGATAACCATCCGAATGGGAAAATATATTTGCAAGCAACACTTCCGATAAGGGCCTAATATCCAAAATATACAAAGAATTCATACAACTCAATAACAACAAAAATATAAATGATCCGATCAAAAAATGGGCAGAGGATCTGAACAGACACTTCTCCCTAGAGGACATACAAATGGCCAAGATATATACGAAAAGATGCTCAACATCGCTAGCTATTAGGGAAATGCAAATCAAAACCACAATAAGATACCATCTCACACCTATTAGAATAGCTATAATCAACAGGACAAGTGATAACAAATGTTGGAGAGGTTGTAGAGAAAAAGGAACCCTCATACATTGCTGGTAGGCCTGCAAATTGGTACAGCCACTATGGAAAACAGTATGGAGGTTGCCCAAACAACTAAGAATTGATCTACCATATGATCCAGCAATCCCTCTGCTGGGTATTTACCCCAAAGACTTGAAAACTCATATTCAAAAAGATATTTGCACACAGATGTTCATAGCAGCGTTATTCACAGTGGCCAGGACATGGAAGCAACCGAAGTGTCCTATGATAGATGACTGGTTAAGAAGCTGTGGTACGTATATACAATGGAATATTACTCAGCCATAAGAAGAGATGAAATATTGCCATTTGTGACAACATGGATGGACCTCCAGATAATCATGCTAAGTGAAATAAGCCAGACAGAAAAAGTTGGAAATCACATGATATCTCTTACATATGAGATATAAACCTAAAAGCAACAAATGGGCAGGACAAACAAACAGAGACTCATGGACATGGACTATAGGCTAGTGGTTACCAGAAGACTATATAAACTAGTGGTTACAAGTGGGGTGGGGGAGGAGGAGGGAGATAACAGGGTAAAGGGGGTCAAATATAGGGTTTAGGGGGAGAGTGAAGTGGGTAAAGGGGATCAAATATATGATAGCTGAAGGAAACTGGACTTTGGGTGGTAAACACACAATAAAATATACAGATGGCAAATGATAATGTACACCTGAAAATTATATAATTGTATTAGCCAATGTTACCCCAATAAACTTAATTTTAAAAAATAAAATAAATTTAAAGTTATTAAAATTAAGTAACATTTAAAATCAAGTTCCTTAACTCAATAGTCACAGTGACTAGCGGCTACCATGTTGAAGAGTGCCAGTAGAGAACATTTCCAACATCACCTAAGATTGTATTGGCCAGGTATACTTCTAATCTAGGATCTTGGCGGGCTCTGCCTTTTTAATGTGGTCACTCCCTTTTGTCAACTCTCTATGCAAAATTTTTTCTGGATCTCTTTCTTGGTCTCCACTAATTCCCTTGAACTGGACACTTCAGATCATCCCTTGCTCCTTGATCTGCTTCTATCTGGGAAACCAGCTCTAATTTCCCTGTGTTCATGCCCTGCCCGTTTCCACGCAGAGGTCAGGTTGTCTCTACCACCACTGTCTGCCCATTGCCTCCTGAATAGAAGGCTAGACAATCATTCATAAAGGACTCTGGGTTGAGACTTCCACTGGACCATGCCTCAGTTTCCATCCCTGCTTAGGTACCTACCCTGTCCTATTAAGAAACATGTGTTTAAAAGCTTTGAGGCGGGGGTGTCCTGTCCAAACAAGAAGCTGCAACTAGGTATCTACAATCCTGAAGTAGAAGCTCCTGGAAACTTGTTCTTAAAAGTTAGAATTAAAGACTTCTAGATGCCCCATGAGCCTATAATGAATATAAAATGCTCCAAGTGGATACATCTGAAAGTAAAATATAAAGCATATAGAAGGAGAAAGCCCATGACATATTAAGAAAAATTAATAAGAAAAATACTCACATCCAGATATTCTATGATTATTGGATAATATGAAAAAATATTTCAAGCATCCAGATTTTTTGAAAAAGGTAATCAGAAAAAATCAAATTGGCCTCAGACTTCCCTAAAATAAATACTGGATTTCAACAGAGCAATGTCAACATGATTTTGGCAAAAAAATGATTTAATCTAAGAAATTTCTCCCTAGCTAAGTTATTATTCATGGGTAAAGAAAATGAAAAGAAAGGAAATAAACTGTCAATGTTCTTATTTTAAAATAAGTTTAAATAACTAATGGTTATAAAGCTTTTTTAAAAATGAACAGTCAATAATGTATATATTTGTATATGTATATATGTATATATAGTATAAATATATACAGTATGTATTATAGAAACATTTATATATAAAAATATACATTTTATATATTGTATCTAAAATGTAAGGAAAATAGTGATAAAAAAAATGAAATTGACAAAATCCTGTTATAAAAATGAATTCCACATCTGGCTTGAGAAAACAAAAGTAGTATAATTCTGCCTTGAGTAGAAAGATCACAAAGATAACATTTCATAGTTTATTGACAAATAAAAAATATAAAGCAAAGTGTGCTTTTGAAAAGATAATATTACACTAATCACTAAATTTAATTACTAATGAAAATATAAACTGTGTAAATAACATCAAAAATTCTGGAGAAAACACAAGCAAGGCAATAGGGTCCATATACCAAAAAAAAAAAAAAAGAACAAATGAAACAGAAACAAAGACAATAGCACTAAGAAAAACATATAAGTAATAAATAGCTAGATTGCCTAAAACTGCAATGATGAAATGTTAACTTTATCATAGACTGTTTCATACAAAATAAGATGTATGTGTGTATTCTTACAATAATGCCACATTATTTACAGTATTGTGTCTTTAATATCTGTTTGAAGTCCTTTCTCAATAAAAAATAAATTTTTTAAAACATCTGAAATTAAAGACAAATAAGTGATCTTGAAACAGAAAAATTGCAAATAAAGCATAAGAAAATGTCACGAAAGAAAAAGAGTTCTATGTGAAAATATAAAACCTATCTATATTCAGCAAAAAAATATATTAAATTATATTATATTAAAAGATCACTACAAACTAGAAAAAATAATTGTAATACATATATCAGTCAATGAATTATTATAAATATAATTCAAAAATAAAAGCAGTACTACCTTAGTATTTAAAGGGCCCAAGAACATTAAGAGAAAAATTATTCGACTTCATTCTGAACCAAATAAGTATCCATTTTTAAATACTACTTTTCATGCACCAAATCACCAATTTAGAAATAATAATTACACTTCTGCGTAAGGGTGAGGTGAGATGGACTTGCTCTGGTACAACTTTTCTGGAAAGCAATTTGGAAATTCATATTAAGAACCTTAATATGTTCATACATTTTGACCTGATAATTCATTCCCACCTCGAGGACTCTATTCTAAGGAAATGATCTCAAATACTGGCAAACACTGAATTTCAGAGATGATCAATGTTAATAAAAAGAAGAGAAAAGAAACATTTCTAATAGAACAAGAGAATAATTAACACAATGAAGTGTATCCATAAATGAAATGTGCACTTCACATTTATTAAAAATATAGTTTTCAATAATTTAAAAAGAAATGAGAAATTTCTCACCATACAATTTAAGTTAAAAACAAGCAAGATATATACAGAATATATATACATTTTTTAAATAATAATGGAAACGAGTCTTTCATAGTCAATTTGATTTTAAACATTTCTATACTGCTCACATTTTCTACAATGTGTCTATATTGCTTTTAAAATCAGGGAGAAAATGCAAATACTTTTTATCTGATGTAAAACTAAAATTATGGATTCAGCCTCCAAATGGCTGCAGCCTGTGACGGAGTCCATGTGAAATTCATTACCCCAATGTGACAGCTAATTTTTCATCAAGCCCACTTGTGAATAAGCCTTCATGACTTCCTCCATAGTGTTCCACACAATTTAGCACTTGATTATATGCTGTTTTGAGTGCTCTTTGGGATTCTTTACTATTAATGCATATGTTTTAGCATTACCAAATTCGGTAAACATTTATGAAGCATCAGTTCTGTTCTAGGCTCTGTGTTATGCTACAATGTTATTTCGCTTTTTATTTAATTAACACAACTTTAAAATATTCTTAGTATTAGCCAATCTTTAAGGATGTTAAAATGAAAAGTGACTTACTCAAAGTCAGAGTAGCAAAACTAAAATTTAATCATAGGTCTATTTCTAGTACCACATGGTAGTTCCATTAAATAGCTTTTGCCCTCCAAGAGAATAAGCGTTACATCTTTTACTTTTCCTTCTCACCTAAGGTGACCAGAACACTTAGCACATACTCTGTAGGTTATTTAATTTCCTAATGGAGGTTACCACGTGAAGTAGTGCCATAATCCTCTGCTTTTCAATCTGTGTATAAACACTGAGCAGTCTTTATCAAATTCCAGATCTGTGCTGGTTTGTTTCTACACCTATTCAGAGGTTTGTCCTGAACATTTGCCTGTGTGTTGAGTATATGGCAGATGCAAATGAAAATGTGACAGGATAGATGAAAGCAAACAGCACAACACGGCACAGGGTAGGCTTCAAGCTGGAAATTAGGGAAATTTATAAGCAGTAGTGTGTGAGACAAGATGAGGCATACAGTCCTAAAAGTTGTCAGCATCCCATGAAGAGTATGTGGAGGCCAAGACATGCCAGGATAGGGTTGTGCTCCAGGAGAGGTTCCCTGCCATTCCAAAAGTCCACCATCTTATATAGGACAAACAAGAAAGCAGCCTAGCAAATGAAGAAATAACCTGAGCTCGCATGCCAGCCTTCATGGTTGTTGCATGCCTGTTTATATCACCTGGATGCCATGAGAAATGAGACTGTGTGCAGCCTTGCTCAGGTGGGGCCACTGGTTCCACCTGGAGCTTCTCCAGGCATTGCTTAACCAAGTATCTGGGATTAGTTACCTGCCCATGGCCTGTTAGGAACCGGGCTGTACAGCAGGAAGTGAGCATCCGGCAATCAAAAGAAGCTTCATCTGTATTTGCAGCCACTCCCCAGCACTGGCATCACCACCTCAGCTCCACCTTAGATCATCGGGCACCAGATTCTCATAGGAACACCGATCACTGATGCCAGAAAGAATGGGGACCACTATTTCAGGAGTCATAAAATAATTTATTTAATCTTTCTGCTCTTCCCATATAAAATGAGAATAGCCGAAGCCCTTCATGCACCCCCCAGCCTAGATTAACTGGGTGCCCCTCCAATGTGTTTCTATGCCCTCTCTGGCACTCCCAGCACAGTTCCATGAGTAGTTGTGTATTTATCTGACTCGCCTCTCAGGTCTTCCTTCAACTTGGTCTAATTTTTTCACCAGTGTATCCCCAACACCCAATACAAGCAAATAGTAGAAAATCAATAAGTATTTATTTATTAAAAATAAATACCTTCCAGCTCTTATACTTCAATCGAATACTCTGGTGCAACAGTTTCTGGAGGCTGTAGGCAGTCTCTGACGCAAATTTAATAAACTAGCACTAGGGCACCTTTGTCCCTAATCCTATTTACCTACCTGTCCCTTCTCTGCTCCTTTAAGTTCTCCCCAACTGAAAGCTCATCCAGTCCCGGGGTCCAGACAAATTTGAATATGGTGGTCCAATATTCTGTTAGGCTGTAGTATAAGTCTATCTACTTTGCACCCTAAGTCTTTATAGCTTCTGATCACATCCAGCATCAGCAGCCCCACTGAAATTCCCCGGGCTCCCAAGTGGTCTCCTAGTTTGTCACGTTTTTGTTCCCTTAGGCCCATTTCATGATCAAACTTCTGTTGAGGTACGTAACTCCTTTTTGTTCTTGCTGGTTTTTTTCTGTTTCAAATCTTCTCTGTTACCCTGAGACCAGTCCTCTGGGTGTTTAACAACTGTCCACAGCTGACTCAATCATTCTTCTCTCAGTATTCACATCCTCTCACCTGGGTTTCGTCCACACTCACCTGTTGGAATGCAGCCACAGTCTTTAAGAAACTTTGAATCATTGCTGTTGCCTAAATCATTACTGGGCTTGGAATATGCCTTCGAGATACTGACAGGCCTGAGATGCTGGTCCACGTTTTCTGCATCTCGGACTCTCAAGGAAATTCATAAGCTGGCCCGACTCAGGCTGCCTGCCTGACTTCAACATGAAGAGCTCTCATGGCCACACCCAGATAAGCTGCCTGAGCTTTCTCTGACTGCTCAAAATCAAGTGGTTTTAGTAACTTACTGGTAGTTTTCATGTTTATCTTCATTTTGAACTCAATTCCAAATATTATTATAGTATAAAGTAAATGAATATTGCTTTAACACAATGAAAATACTTATTTATATCTCTATGCTTGAGACTTATTTCAGAACTCAGCTTAAAAGTTATTTTGGGTCTTCTCTTAAATGACTGAAGTTGCTCGAAATTTTGAATTTGGCTAGCTTTCTGGAGAAAAAACTTCTACAATGAGAGGAAAAGTTTTCACAAATGTAGCAGCCATTTTACTTTCAATTCTGCAATGACTTCAGCACCTTTTCAATGAATTAGTTGCTAGGTGTAATAGAAACAAACTTTCTGCCATTATTTCCATAGTGAAAAAAATATTTTGTAGTTCTGTACTTCCACATGAGGTTTCTTTCCAAATAATCAATTTTTCCTTCCCCTAAAGCTCTTTGGCCACTCGGAGTGTAGAGGTGAGGCCAAAGTTAATTTGGCCAAAAAGTTAATTTATCACAGCCAGGGTGACCAGCCAGCCATCCTGGTTCATCGAGGACCAAGGGGTTTCCCAGGACACAGGACATTCAGTTTGAAACCCAGGACAGTTCTAGGTGAACCAGGATGGTTAGTCTCTTAAGTCTACAGGGCCTGGGAGAATAGGTACAACAAGAATAACAGTCTGCTATGACATGCAGAAGAAAGACATAGGACAACCCGTACCAGACAAGTAGGAAAAGCATAAATCCCATTAGGAAAAAGAAGAAAGATTTCAGAGTGAGCATGAGGATAAGGATTAGGACTATGCCAGGGTTGCTCAAACCTGACATCCCAGGGCCTTTGCTTTAAGACCTGAATCAAGGTGACCTTGAAGAATACAGTAGCACCAAGGAGGTCAGAGGAGGTAAAGTGAAGGAACTTGTGTCAGACTTCCCTTTTGGTTTCTCAGAGGAGACAACCTCTCAGGGTGACTCTGGGCCAACATGGGGCAGCTGCATCAGAACAGAAATGGCAACTCGGAGTGTAGAGGTGAGGCCTGGAGACAGTACTCCCATGTTGAGTCAGTGAGTCAAGAGCCTAAATCAGGGCTGGAGAGAGGATTGGTTAGGGCTCAGAGGCTCTATTCTAAAAGAAAACAAGATGGGCTCCTATCAGCTGTTGGGTGGGGCAGAGAAGGTCGTCTCTAACCATGTAGATAGCACAGACCTCCAATAACAATAGCCATAGTCACTTCAATAAGAAATGGAATAAAGACCTAGAGGCCAAAAACCAGAGACCAGAGGCAAACCAGATATCAGCAGGTTTCCTGAGAGAAAGACAGTATTTGTACCAAGGAGAATTACAGGCTATGAGGCTTCTCTATGCACCTGAGGATAAATTGCAATGAAAAGATCAAGGAAGATGTTTTTAGAGAAGAGAAACGAACATCCCTGGAAAGAAATTTGACTAGTAAATTGACTTGAAATGGACTGAAAACCTTTAGGAATAGTTTTATATTTTTTTCCTACCAGTAGCAAAAATAATGGTGCTGGTCACTTTTTCCACCATCCCCAATTGTAGACAAATAAAGGGCATTACCTTTTAAGCACATTTGAGTTGCAATGCAAAAAATTGAACTCTGCCATATTTCCATAGTATTCAATTCTCTCTAACTCCTTTACTATTTACTATTCTGTACATTAGTTCCAAATATATCCCTCACTTCAAATCAGGAGTGATTTCTTCTTCACAATTCTGAATTATTGAGATTGGAAAGATGATGCCATAAAAATAACACTGAAGACCTTGAGTATCAGAAACTCATCGTGAAATTGGAAGTCTTTCGCCTTTTAAAAAGAATCTTGGCATCATTCTTGCAACTGACATGGTTAATTCATAGATTCATAGCCATATTTTTGTTCCCATTTTTTTCTCTACTAAAACTAGAAATATTTTTCCAAAAGCATCTTTTCGTGCTTTCCTTTTTACTCTGTGCCTTCGTTTTGCATACTTGAGATATAGTGCTATAAAGACATTATAATTTTAGAAATCTCTAGCATTTTAGTAAATTTTAGAGAGAGAAGTTTATCAATAGGTGCATTTACATTGCTCAAAACTTGTAGTATAGGAACTTATCAGCTTGGCTTACACTTAGGCCAAAATGTATGACGGTCTTGGCAAAAAAACTAGAATTTCTTTCTGACTAGGAATGCATTAAAGTTTCATTTCTAGAAAGTACACTCACAATGGTACTCTGTTCAGAGTCAGGTCTATGCAGGTGTGACTTGGCAGGGTTTGAGAGGTATAATAATAGAAGATATTGTTATAATTGGAGTCATTTTATTCAGATTGTAAGGATGAATTTCTAATCTTCTCAAGCAATAAAGGTTGAATAAACTGCATAAAATATCATTCTCAAGAGGCACTGATTCCTATGAAAAATGTTGTACTTTTGAAGCTCCTAAGTTATCACACTCTTAATTTTCTTTATCCTGCTGTTTCAGTTTAGTCATACCTCGGGGCTCATATTCCTTCTCAAATAGACCTAATTTTATGCTCTGACAATTCCCCCAGAAATTTGCTTCCAGTGTAGCTAGGGTTGTACACATGCATGTCAAGTCGGGCTACATAACTACTTCCCTTGACAAAGCATCAGCTTTTACTCTAACACAGGTTTCTTCCTTTTGCAGTATTTACCCTTGAGAAAGTGTATCATCAAACAATCTCGGTGAAAGCATGATGGATTCTATAGTGAGCGAAGCACCTACACAAAGATGAGTGTCTGTAAAAAAATATGATGGCTTTAGCAGAGAGTTAGGAACTGTCCGGCTTGGGTAGGTATTGGTTAATAACCTAAAGGACAAGGGTCAGCAAACCACTGCCTGTGAGCTGGATCTGGCCTGCCACCTGTTTTTTCAAAATAAAGTTTTATTGGAACACAGTCGCTCTGATTTGTTATCATTTTCATAATGTCTATGGCTGCTTTTGTACTATAATGGCGGTGCTGAGTAGTTGCAACAGTGACCGTATACCCTACAAAGTCTAAAATATTTACTATCCGGCCTTTTATAGACCAACCCCTGGTCTAGAATCTTGACGGTGGACACATCACACACTGCCAGTACCTTTCCCTCCTTAATCAACCAAGACTCTCCTTCCAGATGAAACTGATATGACCTCAGAATCCTTCTCAATATTGGTGTCTACCAACATTCACTCAAAGTTGCCAACCTTGGCTTAGAATAAAAAACTCTTAGGGTCATGAAAGGCAAAAGAAAGATAATCCCATTCCCCATAAACTATATAAACCAATGATTAAATCCAGGTTGTTCTCCAACTATCCATTTTGTTTTTATTTCAATAAATTTAGGTGTACTATCTGGTTTTTCAAACTAGATCACTGGGCTGGTAGAAACCATAGGGATCACTCAGTTCCCCCCTTCTGCCTTGGAGATTCCTGAGAACTTGGTACCATACCATCAATAACTGAACTGAACCTTTTCTAAGAATTGCTAAGGAAATTTTTTAATCAGGGGAAAATCACCTGATTAATAGCAAACTGAGACTGTCTAATGAATCATTCATTCATTCATTCATTTATTTATTTTCAACCTCAAACCAATTTCATTTTTCTCTGTCACTGTAGAAAGGTCATCATCCTCAGTACTTGCCTTCTTAATCGATTGCCTTGCCACAAAGCTTTTTGTGTGTGTTTGCTTTTTAAGAATCAGACTTACAAGAAACTTGTCATACTGGTGCTTGTTAGCCAAGGAAAGAGAATATAATTGCACTTTTTCTTAAACACCGCCCCCCACTTTTCTCTAAGCATATGCCCAGAAAAGCTACAGGGGAGCAATGATTTATAGCTGGGTCTTAAATGAGGATTCTTCAGCAGCTACTTTACTCTTCTCTAACTAAATGAGAAAGCACTTAACAAAAGCACTTAAAAGTGCCAGAGAATACCCATGATACAGAAAGAATTATTTATCCTTCACTTAAGTACCACATAATGAGATATTATTAATAAATGAAAATTGATCTTCCTTGAAAACTACAAAGCTCAAATCTCTTTCCTACCAATGTTGAGATCCCTTTCTCAATGCCAACCCACAAAGGAAAAGCAAGTTTACTTCAGATAACCCCAAGATGTAAATCTAAGGTTTTATGGTTTTGCTGCTGGGTTCTCCAGCGGTACACCTTGCCAGTATTAAATTATAAGCATCTGAGTCAGTAAGCGTTGAAGGTTATTAAAGGTCCTCATAGTTCGCAGCATATCTGAATGGTAAAATGATTACTGGGGAATAGTAGACACTTCATCAAACTTATTTCCACAAAACAATGTTAATGATAGTTATTTGCACAAGTTTTTCTTATTGCTTTGTGTCTTTATTCTTTAATCAGCACTTCCAAACTTCAAGTTTAAGAATGTAAGATGTACTATTAATATGTAGTAAATGGCATCAGAAAATGGCTAATGCTCTAAGTCTTTGAGACTTTGAGATGCTTAAACTAAAAAAAAAGTATGGAAATTAGGATTTGTTTGTTGAAAGTTCCAACATACTTCTTTCTAAGGTGTCTTCTATACAAATAGTCCCTAAATAGACACACTTCCATGACTGAGATCTCAACTTAAAAGATCTTGACTTGAAGAAAGGAACAGAAAAGGCAAGAAATGCTTCACACCCATATAAAAAAGCTCTTAAAATAGCTGTAAGCCTTTTTACATTTTATCAAATAACCCAAACACAAAACATCCCACACCTAAAACCCTGCCATGATCACAAGACAATAGTGTCCTAAGGACGGCAAAAAGTCAAGCACCATTAATATGGGGAATCAAACAGAGACGTGAAAGCTTCGATAACTCAAGTCTAAAGGTGAACTTGATGAATAGTTCAGCATGAAGGTTAGATGACGTGTTAAATGTCACAGAAGAGGCTACAAAGCAGGAACTGTGTCAGAATATTTTAGGCATTTGTCTCTACTCTCTGCCATTTTCTATAGAACATCAATTATATCTCCAGCTCTAGTAACTGATGACCACAGAGACCACCAGCATTGAAAGTAAATTCCACTCTACAGCAAATTACTGTTCTGCCTTTGATCAGAGAAGGTATATTCTTCCAGGCCCTTTCAAAGCTCCCTAGAATATACAACCTCATTATTTCCATGCTATCTTTCTAAAATTGTATTGTAAACTAAAAACTTTTTAATCCTTTAAAAAGTAAGTGTTCATGCTTAATCAAAGTTTGACTGTTAAAATCTAAAGTGCTTCGTTCATTATATGCTGTCAGTTTTCCACAGATTCTTCTTTTTACATTCATAATCATTTTTGCTCTGTTATGAACAGAGGTGCAGATTGGTGAAGTTCCAAAGTCTGTATCAGCCAGATATGCCAAGGAACAAGTGCATTGTAAGGAGAAATGACCTGAAGAAATGAGAAAGTAAAATTCATGGTAGAAAAAGAAATTGAAATGGGCACTGAAAACTCTTTCTCCTGCCTCATCAAATTTTCTCTCTATTGGATTGTTCACTTTGCCTGCTCATTTCTCTCTTCTTAATAATAGCCAAACAAACAAACAAAAAACAGGCCAGAAAAACCTTCCACTGCTAGCTACAGCCATATTTCTCTGCAAAATTCTTAAAGAATGTAGATACTTGCTATTTCACTGTCTCCAATGACTGTCCTCCCACATCTCTTCAACTCATGTCCTTCGGGATTTCATCACCTAACACACCAATGAAACCTCCCTATTTATAAAGGTCCCCAGAAACCCAAATGCAAAAGCCAAATCTCAGTCTGCTTTACACTTGAATTCTCAACAACTCAATATAATTGAGTTCTCCCCTACTTTGGTACACTTCCCTCACTTGGCTACCAGGTCCCCCACATTCTCTGGCCTATCTCCTTGCCCTTCAGTCTCCATCTCTTTCATTAGTTGCCCTGATCTTCTAACCCTGGAGTGCCCTAGGCACTCCATTACCTCTTTTCTATCCTTAATCATTCCCTTGGCCATGTCAACTAGACTCCTAACTTGTAATGTAATAGATATGTGTCCAGTCTCACATTTATATCTCCATTCTACACCTCTCTCTTCAACTCCATGTAAATTTCTAAATAGCACACCAAACTCTTGATCTGTCCCCCAAACCTGCTCTGCATGCAGTCATCACCATTTCTGTCCATGGCAACATTCTTGCACTGCTCGGACCCAAAACCTTGAAGTCATGTTTGATCTCTAACTTTCTCTTAAATCCTACATCCGATCTGCCAGGAAATGAATCCATTTTCATTCTTTCCACTGTTAGCCCCTGGCTTCCATCAATAACATTGCCCCTTGGCAACACAACTTGCTTAACTGGTCTCTCTTCTTGCTCAATTGTGCCCTAGCAGTCTTTTCTCACCACAGGCATTCATTTAACTTAAGAGCTAATGTTATGTCAATGGCCTACAGAACTCTAATAGCCTGCCTTCCCAACCCTGGATTCTCCCTCCACTCTCTGCCATTCACTCTTAGAATTCATCTATCACTTTCCCCTGTGCTCACTTCACTGCAGCCATTCTGGCCTCTTTGCTGTCCTTTAAGTGCACCAAGCATGCTCCTGCTCTAGGGCCTTTGCCCTGACTAGTCCCTCTACCTAGAATGCTCTTTCCAAGTGTCAGCCTGGCATACTCCTTTGCGTCCTTTAATTTTTGCTCAGATGTCCCCTTCCTATGGAAAACTATTCCAAAAAACCCTTTTCAAGGTTACACCTTCCCCTGTCAACAATCCAGTATCCTGTATCCTGCTCTGTTCCTTTTATTTCTAACATATATCATTTTCCAACATTCTATTTAATCCACTTATTCATTATGTTTAGTGTTTATTGCCAGTCTTCCCCCATTGGAATACAGGCTCCTGAAGACAAGGATATTTGTTAGTTTTGTTCACTTGTGTATCATAAACACCCTGAGGAGACTTGGCATGTAATTGGTGCTTCATAAACGTGTTAAAACTGGATGAATAGTAAATCAGAAAAAGAGCCAGAATTCAGAATTTGTGAATGGCAGAAATCACATGATATAAAACAAACAAACAAAAAAAGTAGCTTATATCTGATATTGACTATCAATCATGCATTACATTTTTCTCTTTTCTCAAACTCGTCCATGACCTCATGGATTGCACTTTCCCCTTGAAAATAACTAACCATTAGCAGTAATCCTCCTGAGCACGTAGGTGACAGCATATACCTTTACTCTCTGGAACTAATGAAGAGCTGGGAGGCAGAGGATTTCCTCTATTCAAGACTTCAAGCAAAAAAGGCAAGGCACACCAGGGAACTTGAACTAAGTAAGCAAAATATGGAAACATTATTTCTTCTCATAGCTAAGTCAGAATATTTTCTGTCTTTCACCATAAAACTTTTAAATGGTTGCCATGGTGTCAGGCTCATGTCAAACTTTCAAGTATTGGGGGGAAAGTGAACTGATTATTCACATACAAGAATGACAAATGATAGCACAGGAAACTAGTTTCCTGCAATAATAATATAACTGGGTATATTAAAGGCCAGAGGCATAAATCTATAAACTAAGCCAAATTCTCTTAACCTAAGTCTCTCTATTGTTAAAAATCAGATAGCTTAAGATGTGAGATTATAAACTTGATGATTTTTAAATAAAGAAAACTGATCAATTTCCTTCTTTTCCTTTACTGAGTTGACAAGCATGACTCAGTCATTTGAGATAAAGGCAAAAATTAAGAAATTGATCCAAATAGTATCTTGAAGTAACACTATACCACAGAAAGGAAGCAAACCCACCTGAGACTTTCAAAATTATATTTGACTTACCAGCCTGTCATGCTAAGCAGTGGATGATAAAGATAAAGATGGCTAATGAAGAAGAATGAAAGGAGGATAATGGTGTGCAAGAGTGAAAAAATAAACTTACTTATGAAAGGAAAGCTAAAGTCTCAAATTTTTTCTTCTTCTTAAGTTCTATTAGTATAAATATCTCATGAGATTAAATTTTTTTTCATATGTCTATATTTACTCTTCTATTAAATGACTAGAGAGGTCTTTTGTCCATTTTTCTATCAGACCATTTATCTTTTCTTGCTGAATCATAGATAATATCTCTACATAATAGATTTTAATAACTGTTAAATGTTATATGTGCAGCAGATATCTACAATTTATTACTTGTATTTTAATCTCCTTTAGGTATCTTTTTGGGAAACAGAAATTCTTTAACTGTGAATTTTATATAACTTAGCCTTAATATTTATATTTAATATTTTTGCTTATTGCTTTAAAAAATCCTTTTTTACTCTGAGATCATAGAGATATTCTTCTAAATTTTCTTCTAAACATTTTAAAGATTTGTCTTTCATGATTATGTTTTTGATCTAGCTAGGATTGATCTTTGTGCGTGTGACAGTATACAGGGGTCCGCATGATGATGGGTAACTCTCCCAGCACTACTTACTGAAAGTTCATTTTTGTTAAATGACAGCAGTATCAGCTCTGCCATAAATCAGGTTTCTAAATACACTTAGATCTATTGCTGGACCTTCTATTCCACTTCATCAATCTGTTGTATACCTTGTGCCAATACTACACCATTTTCATCAGTAAAGCTTTATATTACTTCTTACTCTATATCAGATCAATCCCCCCTCCACATCGCCTGGTTTATCTTCTTAAGAAGCATCTTGACTATTCTTTGCTCTCTGCTCCTTCATACAAACTTTTGAGTCAGCTTGTCATATTCTACAAAAATCTCTTTTGGGATTTTGATTTAACTGCTTTTAATCTATATATCAGTTTAGGAAGAATTGACATCTTTATGACAGTGACTCTTCCCATCCATCAACATAATATATCTTTCCATTTATTCATATCTTCTGTAAATCTTCCAACAAATTATTCCCAAGACTACACACTCTTGTTGCTATTACAAATGGTACCATAATTTTCATTGATTTTTCTAATTCTTTTAATACTCTATGTAAAAATGCAATTCACTTTTTAAAATATTGATCTTATACTTAAATGAGCTTATATTTCTCAATCTTCCCTGCAGCTAGGTTTAGCCATATGTTTGAACTCTGGCAAATGAAATTAGAATGGAAAGGAAATAAGTCATTATAGGCTCTCTCATATAAGCTTTGCATATGCTCTTCCATGTTTTCTTCCTGTCTACTGGCTAGATTTTTTTATTTCTTTTTTTAAATTTATTTATTTAAATTAGTTTCATGTATACAGTACATTGGTTAGACATCTATATAGTTCATAAAACGATCCCCTCAATTGCTCCCTCCCTCCCCTGACCCTCCACCTAGCTATCATATTAATGCTAACTGCATTCCTTCTTACTGGCTAGATTTTAATACTCATAGTGATCTTGGAAATTAAGTGTTGAGCCCATCTGTTGTCCTGGGTCCTTAAATGATCATGCTGCACAGAGCTCCACATGCCACACACAGCCTCCTACCAATTAGAAACAATTATGTTAGACTATTAGTGAAAGAAGAAATATGCTTATAGTTTTAAAGCCATTGAAATTTTAATATTTATAACAAGTATGTTGTTCAAATTGTCTGCTTATCTTAACACATTCAAAGAAAGGTGTGTTAAAAATTCTCTCACTATGATTGTGAATTTTTCAATTTCTGTTTATAGTGTGTAAATTTTTGTTTTCTATATTTCAAAAGTATGTTAGTAGGAGCATTTAAGCTTAGAATATTGCATCTTTCTGGTTATTCAAAACTTATCAGTTATAATTCTCTTTGTCTCTAGAAATGCTTTATGCCTTAAAAATCTACTTCGTCAGATATTAATACAATTATGCCAGCTTGAGGTAGGGAGAGTATTTGAGTGGCATTATCTTTTTCTATTTTTGAACTTCAACTTGAGTCTTTATGTTTTCACTATGTTTTTCATAAATAGCATATATTAAGGTTTTCAATGTTTTTATCAAGTCTAAGTGTTTTTTGTTTTTTAAGTGTAGTGTTTCCACTTACATCAATTGTGATTACAAATAACCCATCTTATTTTGTACTTTCTATTTGCCATGCTTTCCCCCTTTTCCTTCTTGCCTTTTTGTGGATAGTCTGAGGGTTTTAACGTTGCTTGTTTCCCTTATTTTATTTTCTTCCCTCTACTTCTTTAGAAATTGTTCCACCATATTTTTTTTATGATTACTCTAAAAATTTTAATTTCTGCTGAAATTTACAAAGTCCCAAGTTAACCTATAGGAAAACCAGAATCTTAGAACATTTTACTGCAATCACCAATCTCAATTATTGTCTAGGGTTTTTATTTTTTAACTCCATAAATTCTAATTTTTCTAATAACCTGTTCTGATTAGTATTTTACACAATCTTCGCATAGGTTTTTCATCATTATCACTCACGTCTTAGCATGGGTTCTTTTGTAAACATTTAGTAAATCTAGAGTGAGCAAAGGGAAATAAGAAAAGAAAGGATAAGAAACAATGAAAAATGACATATTATCCCATTGACTCCCACTTCACAATGGGCTACAAGGAGAACCATCCCCTGATTTAGAGCATGGAAGAGGAGGAGGAGAAAAAGTTATATACTTGGCTGTCTTATGGCTCCCGTGTAAAATAGCTAAAGTTTGCCCTATAAGAAATTGCCTCCTGCTGTACTTTCAGATTTCTCATCTGGCCCCTCGAGTGGCATCTTCAAGTGCAGATACCACGCTCTGCCACGTGGAGTTCTGTCCAAGTTTGAAAGTGGCAGAAATAGCCAGAGACACCATGTATGCAGTTGGATAGCCTGATGGCACTACAGCAGTCAAGGAGGGTAAGTCATTAACTGTCCCAAGCAATGGAACTATACAAGCTGGAGAGAAGGCCAGAGGATGTAGCAGGTGTTGAGGAGGATCAAGTGACTGAGGGTCTGGGAAGCAGGTGAAGCCAAGGGCATCTGAGGAAATTAATTAGATTTATGTGATTGATGCTTATACATTCCTTACATTTCAGGCTTTTTTTTCTGGAATCGTCTTTCTTCTTTCTGAAATATATTCTTTAGAAGTTCTTCTAATAAGAGTCTATTGTTAGTCATTATTTATCCTTCTATGTTGAAAATATTTTTGATAGGTATAGGACTCTAGGTTCTCTCAATATCTTGAAGTTATAATTCTGCCATCTCAGTCTACTTGTTGTTCCTTTGTAAGAAACTACTATTACTTTCTAGCTACTTTTTCTTATCTTATCCTTGTCTTCGGTATTATACTTCAGATTCACTCTTAGGTATCCAGATATGAATTTCTTTGTATTTATCCTACTTAAAATTTTTTGGCTCCCTGAATATAATAATCTAAATTCTCCTTCAATGCTAAAAAATTCTAGATTAATATTCCTTTTTAATATTGCCAGTCCTCATCCTCTCTATTCTCTTCTCCTAGAACTAATTATTTTCTGTGTTGGACCTTCCTATTCTATACTGCATTTCTCTTAATATGTCATATTTCCATCTTTTTGTTTTTCTAAACTGGATTCATGTAATTTCTTCAGTTCTACCTTCAAGTTTACTAATTCTTTCTTTAGCTATGTCCAATCTACTATATAGTCTAGCCACTGAGTTTTTAATTTCAATTACTATATTTTTCATGTCTTTAAATTTTACTTCTTTCCAATCTAGTTTGATGGCATTATTCCCCATATTACATTTCCATACATTCTTACTTCTATAAACATGTTAAACACATTAAACACAGTTATTTTATAATTCCAGTAGCTCTAGTCATTGTAGGTCTGTTTCAGCAGTTTTCTGTTTCTATTGAAAGGGTTCAATGGGCCCATTTTCAAAGCCAGCAATGTTGCATCTCTGACCCTTCTTCAATCATCACATCTCTCTCTAACCACAACTGAAATAGTTCTTTGCTCTTAAAGACTCGCGTGATTAGATTAGGACTACCTGGACAATCCAGAATAACCTCGCATTTTAAAGTCCTTAACTTTAATCACATCTACAAAGTGCCTTTGCCATGTAAAGCAACATATTCACAGGTTCTGGGGATAGGGATATGGACATATTTTGGGGCCCTACCGTAGTAACCCTAGCAAAGTTAAACAAACTTTTTTGAATATCGGTTTTCTCATCTGTAAAATGGAAGTAATTATACCAATGTCTAACATGATGCCTGGAAAATAGTAGGAATTCCACATATTTATTAAATTAAATAATGAATATGTACATTATGAGTCTGGTGGAAGGATTAAATCAGATACTATAAGTAAAATACCTAGTACAGTGCTTAGAATATAGACTCACCCAAAAATTGGCTGCTCCTGTTGTCTATATGGCACCATTCTGCTTTAAAGAACTAATCAAAGCAGGTAGTCCATGAAGCTTTAGAATATGAAAAAGATGTCATAAACGTCAGAACTTATTGAACAAAGTCTGCAATGCTAAAAGACAAATGTTCTTTTTAAAGAACCCAACTCTATGTTGACCTGTAGTCAAACTAAACTAATTCTGTTCATGAGTAAATATATTAGCATAGAATTCACTTTGGCTTATCTCACAAGGCAAAAGTACTAACTACTGGGCAATTCTGGCTCGCCATCTGTCTAATGTTAATCCCTTTTGGATATGAAGGTCCATGTTCCAGACTGAGTACCTTTTGTGGATTTGGGGTTTGGGTTTTTGTGTTTTGTTTTGTTTTTTTTGTTTGATTGTTGTCGTCGTTTTGAGTTAAGCAACTGCCACAATTAGGTAGAAAGGCATCCTAGCAGGCCAAACTCTGACACCTCTCCAACCCTCTTGACTACCATTTGATTCTTTGAGCTAAGAAATCACAATATTAAACAGAATTATGTTCTCTGTGATCAAAACAACAGCTTACTCCAAATCAGCTCCCAACAACTGGCTATCTCCCTAACTGGATTTATGTGAAATCTCTATTTCAGAAATAAAAATTATTAATTCCTAGACATTATCATTTTAATAGTGTTTTATGAGTTACCATTCACATGGCATGACTATTATCACTTGAGAATTCATTTAGTTCTAAGCATTCAAATATATGAAACATTTCAGAGTATACTCTATGGGCGAGATACTCTTTTTAACTATGCAACTAAGACAAGTCTTTGCCCGTAAGGGAAAAAAAAAGAAAAAAAAAACTGTCTAGTTGAGTAGGCAGAGGTAATTTTTTTAAATCAATAATGTAAATCAGAATGTTAAAATGTCCTTAAGCAATATATTTTAAGATTAGAAAGAGTTTGGTAATTTGTAACTAGTTTTCTAAGATTTATGCCATATCATTCTGTGCTCTATTTCTAAGAGTTAACATATTCCAGTAGCTCTGAAAAATGTAACAAACAGCCTGGGAGTTTCAAGATTTATGAGTCAAATACATAGAGAGATATTTGTAGTTTATAAGCAAATAACAGGTAATTATGTTACGCAATTATTAAATTAAATTAATGTAATTATCTAGTAGAATAAATTGGAAAAAATAATTTTAAGTCTATTTTTATTCAACTTAATCAGTCAAAGGAATCGTATATAAAACCATAGCTCTGTAACATTTGGTTACTAGTTCTCTTATACATTCTCCTGATGGCCTAATAAAATGATGACGATTCCAGAGAATCAAATGTATTCTGACATTCTGAATTTTTTCAATGTAAGTAAGGTAACAATAGCCTATGAGATTGGTCAGGATTGACTAGTTTACACTACTGTCAACAAGTTAACTCCAAAATCACGTGGCTCCAAATGATAGAGGTTTATTTCAACACTCCCTCATCATACTCGCCGAGGGATGCAGGTTGATGGAGGCTCCATCATCTGGAACATTGCCAGTCAGTGAAGCATGGATAAAGGCACTTGGAAAATCTTACCTGGAGTCTAACAGGCTTCTGCCTACAAAAGACCCTTATCATTTCTGCTCTCTATTGGCCAAATCAAATCAGACATCTATGTCCAATTTTGGTGCCTGGAATGTGCCTGGGAAGGTGGGCAGAATTACTAGTGAACATCCTTAATGATTAGAAAACAATAGCCATTTTCCAGTTAAAATTAGATTATACGTAGAGTTACATACACTGTTTCTGATACTGCTTCTTTTTCACTTTCGAAGAGCCACAACCTTCAGAATCTTAAGTGAAGATGCTCCTCTCTAATACATAAAGAATTTACTTTCTAAATTGTTAACCTCTAAATGCTTCTATGCCTATTTAGACACCATAATTTATATATACAGCATAATATCTTATACATAAATGTGGACTTGCTATTCAAATAAAATAAAATTCAAACAGTGTTGCCATTTGGTCATAAAGCTCCTATTATATTTAAGGAAAGCATTCATTGATAGTTTGACAGATTATTATATTTTACTCCCTAATAGTATCAGCTAAAAATTCAGAGGACTTATAGAGCAAGGGCACAGCCCTGTCGGAAATCCAGGATTCAAACTGAGCCAAAATGGACTGCCTGATATCACAGGGTGAATCTGCAACACAGCCTCCCAATCACTAAGTGCTAAGATAATTTTTACATTTTTCTCTTCTAAAGAGAAGGTCAAAGCATTATCTTCAGGATAAAAATGTTTTCCACCTTGGAAAAGTTAGTTTTTAAAGTGATACAGAAATAATTAATTTGGAGATGACAAAAACATAACAAGATTTATTCAACTATGGAATCTAGTATCATAGAAAAAAAGTGGACACCCCTAGGAAACTTTATAGCCATATTGCAGAGTGATCAAAAGAATACTGCATGGACTCTTCAAGGAGTTTGAATGCTATTCTGGACTCTACCTTTCCAGTTGTGCACTCCTCTGTTTTAATTTCTTATTGATTCCATTTACTTTACTACTAATGATAGCTTGTGAGGGCTCTGTTCACAAGTATACTATCATGATCGTGCTATGGGAAACCCAAGTCGTAAGTGAAGGTCGATGGCATTAATGGAGCATAACACTTACAACGATTATTACTTTGCTTCTAATAGTTTTGTTTATCTTTTATGGGGGCAGGGTAGTCGTACTTGGAAACTTAAATGGGCCTCACTTAAACATCAGGAATTTCCAACACTGCAGACAAAATAAGAAATACATACTCTAAAGCTGAAAAGAGATAGGGTTAGGGGGATTGGGAAGCCTGCCAGGAAGGTTAGGGGTTGGGGTGGGGAACAACGTTCCAGACAGAAAATAGTACATGCAAAGTAGCAGAGATAAAAGGATGAGTGAGCATTGCATGTGAAAGGATCTGAAAGAAGTTCAGAAAGGCCAAATTGTAGTAGAAGTAAGAGAGAGTGACATGTGCTGAGATGGGACTTTGCATAGCCTTTTGAGCTCTAGGCAAGAATTTAGACTTAATCCAAATGGCAAAGAAAACCAATGAAGGATGTTAAGCAGGACATGACATGATTAATTTCATTGTTATGTTGTTGCTTAACATAAAAATAACATAAATGTAATATAAACATATCCTACTATAGTTATTTTTGTTAAGAAAAAACAACTATATCTGGAATTTCATTTGAAATCCTACCTCAGATTAGGGGGCGTCCCCCGCCCCGACCTACTGGGCGTTTGAGTGCTTGCCATCTCATCAGGAGAGGAGAGTCATGAAGCAGTTAACTTTACAATTACATGACTTGCCATGTTATTTTCAATGTTCCTTTTGGAGTAGCTAATTTCAGCAGTACAGTTCATAACAGTAATAGTTTTATTTATTGTTCCCGCCATGATGTCAATTTGTTTAGTGACTGTAATATTGTTTGTATTGTTTTTATTTCCTTGGTATTTACTGTTTTGTTGGGATTTTTTAAATTAAGTTTAATTAAATACTAAACACTGAATTACTAAACACTGAATATCATATATGAGCATATTCTTAAATACAAAAAACATAATAGGTATAAAAGAAATTAACAAATATACAGCCTCATCATAAAGAAATTAATGCAGAGGAAAGTGCTTACTGGTATATGTAAAGATAATCAATTTTCCTAATGTTAATTATTGAAACAATCATTAATTTTTGGAATAACTGGGTTTATTTAATGAGGTTTTTTTTTTTTTGGTATAACTTGAAGGTCCATTTTGAGTTTCAGTAATGCATAGAAACGTCTCTCATTTTAAACTAATGATAATTATATGTTTATTTTTGAGATTATGCAGACTGTTCTGGAGAAATTTTATCATAGAAAAAGGCAGATGATAAGAGTGGATGTCCATTTGCAAAGGTGTCTCAGCAGCAGCACTAGTCATAATTTGAACCAGATAATTCTTTGTTGTGTTTAGGGATTGTCCTATGCATTGTAGGATGTTTAGCAACATCCCAGATCTTACCTACTAAATATTAGTAGTACCTCTGCCCTCGGTTGTGACAATCACAACTGTCTTCAGACATTGCCAAATGTACCCTGGTTTCTGAGAACACTGCCCTGAGCCAGTTAGGTGATTAATGCAGTAGCTGCAGTAAGGAGCTTGGCCTGATTGGGTGAAAAAAGGAATAAAGAGGAGTAGAGCAGGCTAGAAGTATTTGGAAGGTAAAAGCACTTGGATTGGTGACAGATAGGGTGTCGGAGATATCAGAGGAAAAAAGAAGTAAGACCGGATTTGTAACATGATCAACTGCATGGCGCCATCTATCGGGTTAAAAAATAAGAGGAGGGTGTTGATGAAACCAATGAATTTAATTTTTTCATGTTGATTATGAATTCGAGGTGCCTAAGACACGTCAAAATAAAAAATTTTGTTAAGAAAAAGTTTGAAATTATAATTTTATTTTTTCTTATTATTCCAGGCATTTTAAGAAAAAGAGGAACGTAGAGTATAAAGAGTATAAAATGTATTAAATACTTAATTATTTTACTCAATTTTTATTTTTTTTAATTGAGATACAATTGGCTTATAAAATGTATGCTTCAGGTATACAACATAATTTGATATTTGTATATATTGATAAATAATCACCATAATAATTCTAGTTAACATCCAGGATTATAATTTTGATGTCAAATTTTACTAGTATAATTCCTAGAATATTCGCTCTTATTCAGATCCTATTTCTAGTTCTAACAATCTTGTAACTGTGAATGTCACTGAGAATTTTATTTTCAGCCCTTTTCCCTATATATGATCATCCAGCCTTAGACTTCAAATATCACTTATGATATGTAACATTATAATCACTGCAATTTTTTGTGAATTCTCTCAAGTAGTTTTATACAGGCTTGTGCACATGCACACATGCATGCACACACAAAGATACAGACACACTTTCTCGGCACACCTAGAAACACATAAAATATAGAATAAATGTTTTTCTTAAAAATTATAGTTTAGTTAAAATAATATTAACAATATCATATAATGCATGAATATATTACATTTATATGCCTAACTCGCAAAACCCAATTACCTAATTTATAACAATTTTTTATTCCTTTCCCACAACAAAACAAAATTTCCTTGGAGGCCCTTGCTTCTAGGTTCAACTTCCAAGCTTCTTCTTGGACACAATTCCATGCATTTAATCTCATAACCGGCAGAAACTCCTTTCATCTCTACTCCAGTAAAACTGGAATCTCTCTTTTCTGTTAGTGCTGGAATCTCTTTTTTCCCTACTTGCTGTGATTTCCTCATTCACAATCTTTCAGAAAGTTACTGACCAGGCAGTACTATAATTCCTCTAGCCTGTCTTTAGCATGCAGCACTCATGTTGTGGGAGCAGGAGTTAGTGCAGAGAATTGGGAACAATCTTTTTGTCTTTTTACTTCTTTCCATCATGACTTTTGTCTCACTCCCAATGACCAATCTTCCAATTCTTTTTTAGAAGACAATCCTAAATAACTGTCTCATCACATGGGAAATTTCTTTGAAATCCATTTATTTAGGTTTGACCTCTCTCCTGAATTCCAGCACTAAATTTTCAAATTCCTGCCACTTGCCTAAGCCTGGACCACCAAACTTCTCCCCCCACCCCCACCCTCACTAGTTTGCATCAACAAATGCCACAGCTTTTACTCATGCCCGCCAGCCCCTCCGCCCCATGCCACTACCACCACACCACTCCATCAGCAAGTCCAACTGGCTCAGCCTTCAAAATGTGCCTAGAGTTTGCCCACTTCTGACCACCTCCATGACCACCTTCTAACCCAAGTCACCACCATCATTTACAAGAACTTCTTCCCCGGACTCACCACTTCCACTCATACTTTCTTTGTGTCCATTCCCCTCTCAGGGATCAGAGTGATCTTTCTAAAACATAAATCATAGAATGTCTTTTCTTTGTTTACCACTGCCCCTGTGTGCCCTTACTAAAAACAAACTTCTTGTGTTGCAAGACCCACACCACTGGCACTTCTGCTGCCCCATCTGAACGCGTCATCGACCTCGCTGCCCTTCAATGACATTGATTTTCTCATCCTTGACATGCATTGCTGGTTCCTGACTTGCAGCTTTTTCATCTACTGTTCCCTCTGCTTGGAGTTCTCTTACTCTAGGTCTTTTTATGAGTGGCTTCTCATCGTTTGGGTCTCTGTTAGAAAGTCTTCTCCCCAAGAGACCTTTCCTGATCATTCTAACAGCTCCTGATCATTCTAACAGCTCCCTCCCAGTCACTCTCTTTCCAATATTTTCTTATACTTTATATTTGGTGCTTATTAGAATCTGCAATTTTTTTCCTCCATGGTTTTTGTCAGTGTGCCCCTACTAGTAAGCATGCGCCATAAGAGCTGGAGCCTCATCCGTCTTTTGTTTAACCTTTCTATTCCAAGTACCTAGAAAATGTATGTCATTCACTCCTTTGTTAATTAAATTAATATGTCACAGAAGTTAAGACCCAATAGTTTTAAATTTATCTCATATTTGCCTTCATCAATCTAAATTCTCTATTCTAGTTAAATGGCATAACCTTCTACTTTGTGGCTAAAAATATGACAGTCATCTTTACTCCCTTCTCTCCATTCACTTAGTTTGTTTTTCTAGGCCTTTCCATTCTACTTCTAAACTGTCTCTTGAGTCCATACCTTCCTGTCCTTTCACAGCGTCCAAAATATTAAAAGTGGCCTCTGAATGGATCGTTCTCTACCTGCTCTTATTGATACTCTTCATAAAATATAAATTTTATAATGTTTCTTTTATTCTTAAAAAAAGATTCCAATTAATAATAAGAAAAAAAGTTAAAACACCTTAACATGTCTTTTAAAACTATTCCCACTCTGGTCCACTACCTTCTTTTTCAGGTGTATTTCTATTTAGTTTTTAAGCTTCCTTACCATGTACTGACAGTTACTGTGTGCTTCTTTAGAATGAACCTTCTATCATTCCTTGAAAACATCATAAACTTTTAGAATTTTTTTTTATCTTGTACAGGCTATTTCTATGGACTGGAATTCCCTTTCTTCTCCCTTCTGCTGAGAGAAATCCATTTATCTTCTTCAAATCCTATTCAAATGCCATATCCTCTGTGGAATTCCATTATCCTGTCAGGAATTAAGAATTCCATCCACTATGCTCCCATATCCCTGACATAGGCACTTCTATTACAGCACTTAAAATGATGTGACATAGATTTAAAAAACTTCGTTTGTGTCATCCTAGTAAATTATGAGGATCTTGAGAGACAGAAATTGACTTGTTCATCTTCCTAAGTATCCCGTGAAACTTAGCAAATTCTACGAATATGGCTCTTTTAGTACATTGAGATATCATGTGCTATTTTATTACATTGAGATATCTATATATAATAAAAAAGCCCATAATATCACAATGTAATAAAATAGCCCAGAAATACCCCCACACTTATATGGTCCATCAATCTGACAAAGGAGACAAGAATATACAATGTATATTGTAAAGAGACGGTAAAGACAACCTCTTCGATAAGACATGCTGGGAAAACGGGAGAGACACATGCAAAAAAAAAAAAATTAAACCAACTTCTTACAGTATATACAAAAATAAATTCAAAGTGGATTAAAGACTTAAATTTAAGACCTGAAACTGCAATACTCCTAGAATAAAACACAGACTGTAAACTCTTTAGCATCAGCCTTAGTGACATCTTTCTGGATATGTCTCCATGGGCAAAGGCAACAAAAGAAACAAAAGAAACAAATGGGACTCCATCAAACTAAAAAGCTCTACACAGCAAAGAAACCATCAACAAAATGAAAGACAACCTGCCCACAGGGAGAAGATAGTCACAAATTACACATCTAATAAGGGCTTAATACCCAAAATAGATAAAGAAAACATACTATTTAACAGCAAAGAAACAAACAAGTTTAAAAAGGGGCAGAGGACCTGAACAGACATTTCTCCAAAGAGGACATACAGATAGCCAACAGAAAAGATGCTCAAGGTCACCAATGAGACAAATGCAAATTAAAACCACGATGAGATATCATCTCACACCTGTCAGAATGGCTATCATCTATAAATCAACAAACAACAAGTGTTGGCTAGGATGCAGAGAAAAGGGAAGCCTCATGCACCGTTGCTGGAAATGAAAATTGCTGCAGCTACCATGGAAAATAGTTCGAAGCTTCCTTAAACAATTGAAAATAGAACTATCTAATGACCTGGCAATCCTACTTCTAGGTCTTTATCCAAAGACATCCAAAACACTAATGCAAAAAAATATATATGCATCCTTATGTTCACTGCAGCACCATCTATAATAGCTAAGACATAAAAGCCACCTCAGTGGAAACGAATAAACAAATGGATAAAGATGACGTGGAACATATATACAATGGAATATTATTTGGCCATAAAACAGAACAAAATCTCACCATTTGCAACAACATGAGTGGATCTAGAGAGTATTATGCTAAATGAAATAAGTAAGACTGAGAAAGACAAATACTACATACCTGCTCACTTATTCTATGTTGGATCTAAAGAACAAATAAATGAATAAAACAGAAACAGACTCATAGATAACAGAGAACCAACTGATGGTTGGCAGAGAAGGGCGAAGGGGGTGGTTTAGGGTCCAGGTGAAAAAGGTGAAGGGATTAAGAAATACAAAGTGGTAATTCCAAAGTAATCATGGAGATATAAAGTCTGCCTTAGAGAATGCAGTCAATAATACTGTAACAACTATGTATAGTGCCAGCTGGGTACCAGACTAATCATGGGGATTATCACATAAATTTTATAAATGTCTAACTACTATGTTGTACATCTAAACTACTATAAAAGACACTGAATGTCAACTGTCATTTTTAAAAATAATTAAATTGGGGAGGAAAAGGAAAAAAAGAGGATTATAATTCTTGGCAAAAGAAAACAAGACATGCCACCTACCAGAGACTCACGTCAGATTGAAAGACATGCACGGACTGCAAGTAAAGGGATGGGAAAAGATATTTCATGAAAATGGAAACAAAACAGCAGGAGTGGCAATATTTACATCAGACAAAATAGACATGAAAACAAAGGCAATAGAGACAAAAAAAAAGACATTTCATAATGATAAAGGGATCACTCCAAGAAGATATAACCCTTGTAAACATTGATGCACCCGACAGAGGAGGACCTAAATAAAGCAACTATTGACCGACATGCAGGGAGAGAGCAATCATAATACACTCACAGTGGGGGACTTTAACGCTCTATTGACATCAACAGATTGATCTTCCAGACAGAAAAGCAACTGGAAAACAGCAGTATTCAATGACAAATGAGACCAGATAGACTTAATGGATATTTTTAGAGCATTTCACCCCAAAGCAGCAGAATATACATTCTTATCAAACACGCATGGAACATTTTCCAGAAAAGACTACACATTAGGCCACAAAAAAGTCTCAATAAACTTAAGAAGACTGAAATCACATCAAGCATCCTCTCTAACTACAATGCTATGAAACTAGAAATCAATACAAGAAAAAACAAACAAACACACAAACAAATGGATGCCAAATAAGATGCTACTAAATAATGAATAGGTTAACAACAAGATCAAGGAAGAAATCAAAAGATACCTTGAGACGAATGAAAACACAATGTCCCAAAATCTACGGGACACACTGAAAACAGACCTAAGAGGGAAATTCATAGCAATAAGACCTTACCTCAAGAAACAAGAAATGTCTCAAAAACAATCGAACCTCATACTTAAAGGAATAGAAAAAGAAGAACAAACAAAGAAGAACAGAAATACAATGAATCATTAATGCATACTTAGAACAATTACAGGCCAACAAATTCAACAGTCTATCAGAAATGAATCCATTTCTAGAAGCATGTAACTTTCTAAGACTAAAACAAGAAGACACAGAAAATCTAAACAGACCAATTACTACCAAGGAGATTGAAGCAGTCATCAAAAAAATCCCTACAAATAAAAGTCCAGAATCGAATGGTTTCACAGGTGAATTCTACCAAACATTTGAAGAATTAATACCTATCCTTCTTAAACTATTTTGAAAAATTGAAGAAAGAGGAATTCTTCCAAACTCATTTTACAAAACAAGCATTGTCCTGATACCGACAACAAACAAACATCTTAGAAAAAAAGAAAACTACAGGCCAGTATTCTTGATGAACATGCATGCAACATTTCTCAACAAAATATTGGTACACTGGATTCAACAATACATTATAGGGTTATACTCTATGACCAAGTGATATCTATGGCAGGAATACAAGGATGGTTCAACATCCATAAAACAATCAATGTGATACATCAAAGAATGAAGGATAAAAATCGTATCTCAAAAAAGCTCAACATCCTTGACAAAATCTATTTTTTTTATGATAGAAACTCTCAACAAAGTTGGTGTAGGGGACATGCCTTAACATAATAAAGGCTATATATGACAAGCCCACAGCTAATATCTTGAGTTGTGAAAAGGTGACTTTCCTCTAAGATCATGAAGAAGACAAGTATGCCCACAATCACCACTTCTATTTCACATAGTACTGCAAGTCCTAGGCACAGCAGAAAACAAGAAATCAAAGGCATCAAAATCAGAAAAGAAGAAGTACAGCTACTATTTGCAGATGACATGACATAACATATAGGATACCCTAAAGACTCCACTGAAAAAACTATCACAACTGATCAACAAATTCACTAATTTGCAGGATACAAAATCAATAGACAGAGATCTGTTGCATTTCTCTACACCAATAAGAAACTATCAGAAGGAGAAATTAAAACAATCCCAATTACATTTGCATCAAAAAGCATAAAATTCTTAGGAATAAATTTAAACCGGTGAAAGACTTGAACCCTGAAAACTGCAAGACACTGTAGACATGGAAGAGGATACAAATAAATGGAAGGATATAGTATGCTCATCGATTGGAAGGATTAATATTGTTAACACGTCCTCACCACCCAAAGCAATAGACAGATTCAGTGCAGTTCCTACGAAATAGCAATAGCATTCTTCTCAGAACTAGAACAACTAATCCTAAACTTTATATGGAACCACAAAAGGCCCTCAATATCCAAGGAAACCTCAAGAAAGAAAGAATGAGGTATCGCACTCCCTAATTTCAAACTACACGACAAAACTACAAGCATCAAAATAGTACGGTAATGGCATAAAAACAGATAAATATATATTTCTGGGTAGATGTTCTCAGAATTAAAATCGACATTTGAAGAAGCAGGTAAGCCTCTGAGATCTCTCAACCAAAGACTTACAGGCATGCTCATTTGCTGAAGAAGAACACTAGTAAGCTTTCCTGTCATCGGCTGACTCCTCAGCTTCAGTCTCATGTTCAATCTTCACGCCCCGCTTTGACATCCCAGCAGCTTCTCCCTCCTCTCTCCATCCTCATTACAGGATTATAATATTCTAATTATATCTTTTGTTACTCTTACATATAAGATGTCTCAAATCCTTTTTCAAATACCTTCCTCAAAGTATTTGGCCTTAGAGGTTTGAAATCTACTAGTAGGTTCCATCTACTAGTAGAGTATTTCATTTGAAATCTCTGATTAACGTGGCTCACACCTCACCTTAGCCGGCAAGTAGATGTGATGTAGTCAGAAGGGCACAGACCCACCTATGTAGTATTCTTGCTCAAAAGTCAAGCTTGAAACTAATCAATCCTCTAAGACTAACTCCTATTGCAGAAAATAAAGGAAGCAACAGATCAAGTGAAAACAAAGAGAACAAAGAGAAAAAGCCAAAATGGGGTTAATTCTATAGGACAACTGATCTAATTTTTGCAACATCAATGGGAAATATGAAAAAAGGATGGTATTCTTTTTGGTAGTATAAGGAGTTAAAAAGCAGCGTCCAAAAAAAAAAAGAAAGAAAAAATTAGAGCCTCTAGAAGTACCCTACTATAGTGAATGGGTCCAAGGTGCTCTGGAAATAATGAACACTTGTAAGACTCCCTGGCTTAGAGATACCACTTTTCTGAGCTGTGCCTTCTATCAAAGAAAAGAGATGTGATCACTAAATTTTCCCTGACTCTGACACTAACCGGTGGTAATTCTGCCAGACTTTCTGTACTTTGGTTTAATTTTCTTCAAAATTGAGGCTGTAACAATAGCTAGCAGAATAAGGGGGAAATGGGCTTTTCAGTGTATCCAACTGTTTGAATGACTTTCCTCAAAACATGTGACAATTCTAGAATCAGACTCTGTTAGAGTAAATGAACTAGTGGCCTCATTCACTGTTAAGAAGCCAAGAACAACTGTCTTCACTTGCCTCACTGAGTTATAATGGGTAACCGAAAAGTTTAAAAATGAAACAAAGTAGTGGCTGCAGAGGACTCCCCAAAATAGGTTCCCCCTTAACTGACCATTCTATTCAAAAATGCAATATCTTCCTCACCAATGTCAGCTTTCTGAGTTCTATTGCTGTCACAGTTTACTAGCTCCTTGATTTTCTCATGATCTACCTAGATGTAAATACATATAGCCATAGGAATGTAATCACAGTCTTTAAAAAAAGGAGGCTGGGCATTGCTCTTTATTTCCCTAGCCTTCATCCTTTCATCCTCAGATAATATTGAGAGAAGGGGAAGTTGAAGTACCTCCCCTGTGCTTTCAAGTGGAAAGTAAGCACAGAAAAAATACAATTAGCTAAAGTCACTGAATAACATGAGACTATCAAAAGCTATTACTTATCTTTAGGTATTGCTATGATGCATCTAAACATATAAGCACAGTGGCTTGCAATAAGCTGTGATATGGTAGAAAAGACAGTCATTTCAGGCTTTTGCAAATAGAGGAATCTGGGGTGAGCAACTTCTCTGAATCACAGCTAAAATGGAAATTATACAGCCTGTCTCACATGGAAATGAGGTCATGGATGTGATGGCACTTTGCAGACTCTCAAGCTCTATCTAAATGTTAAGAATCGCTACTACAAGTTTCATTGCCTCCTTGAATACTAAATGGCAATCATAAAGTTGCATTAGAAAAAAATGACTATTTTATATTGACCACGTACTAGATAGAAAGTCAAATCCCTATAAGTCTAGCAGTCAACATTCTTAAAATGGAGAACATTTCTGGTATAGATTTAATAAACTTGTCAACTACGATTACACTTAACAATTGAATAAAACAACCTATCATAATGATGAACAGAATATACTTGCTCTCCTTTTGGTGGGATTGGGTCCCCATAGATTGTTAATTCTCTAAAAATAAAACGTACATACCATTTTCTTAATCAGATAAAAGAATATCATACCCTAATAAGTATGCCAGCATTTGTACCCTTAACATAAATTAGGGTACTAATTTTTTTTCATTCCAACAGTACCTGTTGCTAAGTGCTATCAAAGATCAAGTCAAAATGAAAGTCATGTTATCCAGTAAATAGGAAAAAACACTCTTTTTTTTTTTCTACTATTCACAATTGTCTTCTGAAATAATAATATCTGGCATATATTAAGCAAACACATATTTTGTGTCAGACACTATTCTAAGTTTTCCACACATTAAATCATTTGTATTGTACATATTAACTGTAAACAGTTTTCATATCTATTTTAATTAACTTGGAATAATTTTCTCTTTATCATTTTATATTATGTTTTGTTTACATTGCAATTCTGAGGGTGAATGAGAGAAGTTCTCACCTACTATCATCAAAAGGAAGTTCCACACCAGTACTTGAAATGGCATATATTTAAGTGCACTCCAAGAGGCTATAAATTTATCTCATTTTCTATAAAAATAAAAAGAATGATTTATCCCCACTATAGTATGTAAGTTAATTGGACTAAAAACATTACATAATTACTGAATCTAAATTTCTGAAGTAGAAAAGTTTAAAATGGGTATCTTTCTTTATATAAATAGACAAAAATATATTTTACTTCTAATTAATGGTTTATATATTAGTTTTTCTTCCAGAAACTTAAAAATCTGTAAGAAATTCTCTAAAGCTTAAGTTCCAAAGAGATAGATAATCTCCATCAGATTTAATTTTCTAATACATAGTTCTACTGAGATCGGTTGGGGATTCAGAGAAATTTAAAAAAGGTGGGCAAATGCAGATGGTTTGAAATACCCATCAAAGCCAAGAAATGAATTCTATACCAAATGAAAAGCAAATAAAAAGCATGCAAACTCGCTTGCTTGCTTGCTTTCAAGATGCAAACTTGAAAGTTTTGATCAGTGTATCTGAAGGACTTGCCACACAGTAAACTCTCTGACATTTCTCTTAGTAATATTTTTCCTGATATGCCACCTTGGGCAAAAGAAACAGAAGAAAAAATTTTTAAAATGAGACTACATCACCCTAAAAAGTTTTTGCACAGCAAAGGAAACCATCGACAAAACTAAAAGAAAACCTACTGAAAGGGAAAAGATATTTGCCTATGATACATTTGAGTTAATATCCAAAATGTATAAAGAACTCAGGCAAATAAACACCAAAAAAAAAAAAGATCCGATTTTTAAAATGGGAAGAGGACCTGAACAGACATTTCTCCAAAGAGGACATACAGATGGCCAATAGACATATGAAAAAATGCTCCATGTCACTAATCATCAGAGGAATGAAAATTAAAACCGCAGTGAGATATCATCACACATCTGGCAGAATGGTTCTCATCAAAAAATCAAAAAACAGCATGTGTTGGTGAGGATGTAGAGAAAACGGAACCCCCCCGAACTATTGGTGGGATTGCAAATTGGTATAGCCACTATAAAAAAGTTTAGACGGTCCTCAGAAAATTAAAAATAGAACTATCTTATGACCCACTTCTGGGTATTTATCCAAAGAAATCCAAAACACTAATAATGTGAAAAAATATATGCACCCCTATGTTCACTGTAGCGTCATTTACAGCCAAGATGTGGAAGCAACATAAGTACTCTTCAATAGATGATTGGATAAAGAAGTGGTACATGTATACAATAGAATATTACTTGGCCATAAGAAAAATAAAATCTTACCATTTGCAACAACATGGATGGACCTAGAGGGCATTATGCCAAGTGAAATAAATCAGAGAAAGACAAATACCATATGATTTCACTTATTTGTAGAATCTAAAGAACAAAATAAAAAACCAAAACAGAACAGACTCATAGATACAGAACAAACTGATGATTGCCAGCGGGGAGGGAGGTTTGGGAATCTGGGTGAAAAAGGTGATTAAGTACAAATTGGTAGTTACAAAATAGTCATGTGGATGTGAAGTATAGCAGAGGAATATAGTCAACAATATTGTAATAACTATGTATAGTGCTAGGTAGGTACTAGATTAATCAAGGGGATCACTTCTTAAATTATATAAATATCTAACCACTATGCTGTACATCTGAAACTAATATAAAATAGTATTGACTGTCATCTCTAATTAAAAATAATAATAAAAATAAAGGACTCACCACACCTGCATGCTTATGACAATCACCCGCTTACTGCTCACCTTGCTTCTGACCATCCATCACATACAATGGAGTGGGCAGAAATATGTTGCAGCACCTTCACCATCCCTGATGAAGGCTGCTGTAAACAGGGAGCTGTATATGTTTGTCCAAAAGCTATGTGTCCATGAAGAAAGATACAAAGCCCTTAGTAAATATTTGCTTAGCATGTTACATGTAATTATCTCGTTTTTTCAACATCACCTATGAAACAGCCACAATTACTCTCCACATTTACAATGAAGAAACTGAGGCTTGGATGAATCAAGTACTTTACTGAAGGTCACACAGCAAACGGCAAAGAACTAAATCAAATGCAAGTCTGTCTGATTCCAGAGCCCACTCTTAATCACAATACTATATTGCCTAAATGCAATGGTCTCCAATACAGAAAATTAGAACTTGGGTATTGACTGCCTAATTCAGATTACTTATGCATCTTATTTTATAGAATAGTGTATCTCACATTATAGAGAATGATCTATCTTTTGAGATAATTACTCAAAAAATATAAATCTCCAAAAATCTCTGTTGATTTTGAAGTAAGTATATCAAGGATAATGTTTATTCCAAATATAAACTTTGATTATATTATGTTATAAGCAGTCATAATCTTACCTGCGTATCAGATTATTCAGTTATCATTTAAATTCATGAACAATATCCGGCTCTAATTAACAATTCTAAACTGCTCTATAAGAGTCTCACTAAATATTTCTGCTGTTTAACACATGTTGTTTTTAAAAAAGATTATCTTAGTGATTTGAGTATCATACTGGAATTTAGGAAACTAGGTAGCTCTCTTCAGCTCCATCACTAAATTCCTCTTAAAACATGAAATAGTTCAGTTTAAATGCCCTAAACATTGAGAAATGCAACTGGCAAAATAAGTAGACTTTGTGTGTGAGTGTGTGTTTAAAGTGAATTCTAAATAACATCATTTGCATTGTTAATAACCTATGGGACTAAATTTCTAAGATAAAAATAAATTTGCCTAAGTAACTGTTCAATAAAAAAGGTACTTATTTATATACTTTACTATTTGCATAGCTTATTCATTGTATACTTTAAGTTCTCCTCAAATTCTAAAATCCCTGGTCCTTCCCTTATGACAGCACAATGAAATTCCAGGGGTTAGTCTCTATCGGTCATCAAACACAATAGCAAGGATGTTTTGTCGGTGCAGGAATCCCCAGTCTTGGTGATAGTTGAAATCCAAGTTCATATTTAATCACTAATCAATCCCCTTGTGAAATTGATGACATAAGTCAATCATGGCTATTTCCATGACTCTAGTTGTTCACCTCAGTGATAAGTTTCTCTACCAAAACTTTAGGTTTAGAATTCCAGAATTGGAAAACATTATAGGGATCATTTCTACATACCAACCTGCTCATTTAATAAATGAAAAACTGAGATAAGGGGGATATAATTTGCTAAAGGTCACTCTGTTTATAAATTTGACTTTGATGCTAGGATTAGAAGAATAACATGAGAACTAAGTTTAGCTAAAAAGAATCAGTAAACCCTAATGCAGAAGCTCAAATTTGGGAAATTTTATATTAACAAGAGGATCAGTGGGTGGGTTTTAATTCTAGTTTCATCTGTCTCTAACCTTGGGCAATTCATTTAAATTCATGGATCTTAAGTTTTCCATTTTATAAGACAAGCAATCAAATGCTCTTTAAATCTCTAGTAACTTTGAGCAAATGAGGAAGGTAAAATGTTCATGGTCATTAAATACATAAGAAAACTTAGAGTAAATCCAGATTGGAGGTATAAATTAGAATAACAACATTTATTGATCATTTACTATGTTCAAGTTACTCAGACAAATGTTCTACATGTGTTTATTTTACTTAATCCTCACAGGTTTGAGGTAGATTCTACTATAACTTTGATGTTACAGGTGAGGAATTGAGACTTAGAGAGGTTAAGTAACTCAGCCAAGATTTCCACCAATTAGGTGGAGCAATTAGGGATTAAACCAGGTTGTCTAACTCTGAAGCAATGCTTTTAAATACCACACTATCCTTTGGATAAGTCATTTTGCTGTCACATTTTTTAACTAGTCACTTTTCTGGTCTCATTTTTTTTTTAGAACAAATGTGCTTCTCCATGACTCCTCATAAAATCCAATTCCTAGCTCCGTGGGCAGCCATTCACTCTATTTCCGTTCCCACTGGCATCTGTAAATTAGCCTCTGGTAATTATCTGTGTAGGAAGCAGCAGGCAGCGTACAGAACAATGTAACTGTTGGTCAGATTCCAACATGGGAATTTAGCTTTCTTGAGTCATAAATCGACCAACCATGGCCCAACTTGAGGATGGATTTGCTCAAGCTTTAAAAATAAGCTTAACTGCCATAGTTGTGGGCCAATACAGCTTCATATACTTGAAACAATAAATCTTCAAGCTGCAAGAAAGAACAGGTGTTCACACCTTGCCCTCAAAGACAATTGGTTCCCACTGTGTTTGACCAGATGGTGAGTCCAATTATAAGGCATCTGTCCTCCCTTGAGAATGTCTTGTCTTCCGTAACAAAAGTCATGTGCAGGGGGACTAGAAGTGTAGCCTTAGAAATAACTTTAATTCAAAAGTTAAGATTTAGACTCAGTAGCAAAATAATACCCTAAGAGACCTAAAATTTCATGGAGCTGTACTTTCTTACATGCCTATGCTGTGGAACACTCATATTTTACATTTTTCTTTAGAAGAACTGGAGCACATGGAGAGATAAAACTAAAATGACTCAAGAGAATAGGTCGTCTTGGGCTTGAAGCAGGAGTTGGCAACCTAGAGCCTACTGGCCAATAACCCTGCTATCTGCTTTTGTAAATAAAGTTTTATTGGAACTCAGTCACTCTCATTTGTTTCCATATTGTTTATAGCTACTTTCACACTACCACAGCAAAGCTGAGAAGTTGCAACAGAGACCACATAACACCTAAAGCCTAAAATATATATTACCTGGCCCTCAATAGAAAAAGTTTGCTGACCACTGGCTTAAGACTCGATGGACTGGAAATCTTAATGTACTTATTTCTTGAGAAGTGTCTTATAAGAATACATCTATGAATGAAAAAGTAGAAGTGCTCATCAGATTATCTATTTTATCTCACTTAAGAAACTGCAAGCTAGCAATCTTGTATCACTTTCATTAGCAGATGGTCACTGTGCTTTTCTTGTAACTTCATACTCTACCATCAAAATGGCTCAGTACTCCTGGTAGAGATCTCATGATAATAAATTGTACTTAATAAAATTCAAAAGAAAGGGGATTAAAAGGAAGAATGCCAGGCACAATGGACAACACATCTGAGAGCATCGAAGACATACATCATTTATTTCATAGCTATTCCTAGGCTTCGTCATGCTAGTCTCTTACAAAATTTGTTAAAAAGTAGAAGACCATGTAAACAAAGTCTCTTATGGGCCTGAAGTCAGCCCTTAAAAGAAAACAGAAAACATGACTGCTGAATCTTTGGTCTAAGAAGAGATAGAAGACAGATTCAAAGAAATAGCACTTAAAAGTGAATCAAAGAGGTAGCACTCAACATAAGCGACCCAGGTCCTGAGAGAAATGACGATTATAGTTTTCCACCAAGGATCTGGTCTTTCTTTGGACTCCTGAATTTCAAAATACCTTTCTCTTCTACTCCTGAATGATCTCAGAATTCCACTGAGAAAGAACCAACATAAATTAGAGTGATAGATAAGGGAAAACCTAATTAATATTTTAACTTCAAAACAGTAGACTCTCAAAATCTAAAATTTAAAAGCTTACAGAAGCACAAATTGGTCTTGCATACTTTGTAAAGCTGATAAACTGAAATGAGTCATTTAAGTAATGAGTGAGTACAGCTGACAGCCCAACTCCCACATCTCAAAATAGCTTTATAGTTCTCTGTTCACCTTCTGGATGAAGCAACCTTCATGAAGTAATTATAAAAATGGTGCCCCAAGGAAAACCACCTGCTAGTGCTCATGATAGAAGGGGAAAAGAAGTAAAGAAAGCTAAGAATTTAATAGTTCTAAAGCCACAAAATGGAAGGCTTATGGATATATGCCACATAGTGATAGTCATGAATGTGAGCTTTTCAAAGTCCTACTAGCTATAGTCCATGCTCAGGGCAAAGGAGGGAGCAGGGCAGGATGAGTATAAAGACAAGAAATCTAGCTGTGGTACTGTACGTTCTGGGACTTGCTGTATATCATGTATGCATTGGTTCAACGTACTGAAGAACTAAGAAATTGATTTTGGATGCCTTCGTGATAGAGGAGAATATATACAAAAATATCTATTAGATCACTAGAGAAGGAATTTAAACATAAATCAAGTGCAGAGAGTAGAGGCAAGTGCAATCTCCACATTGGATGTTGACGTGTAGTGAATTTGAAAGGACTCAGTATATTTGACAATCAACAATGAGAAAAAATAGCTTGGAGGCTATCAGGGGGGAACATAGCAAGGCACTGAAAGAAACTGTCCTTCCATAGGATCAAATGAAGAGCAAATATCTGGAAGTTATTCACTACAGGATCCAGCAGGAAACTTCAGGTCACTATCTGGCATGCTCAGTATTTAAATTTCCACTATTAAATAAACGAGTCCTGCTATATAGCGAGAACGAGCCAGTATTAAAAATAAAAAATGTGATGAAATGTAATGAAATGAGAAGGAGATGAATCAGTGACAACACTTAACCTTTACAGGCTTTTTCAATTTAGCCATTCTATATGTGTGTGTATATGTGTATCACACCATGATTTTAATTTGCTTTTTCCTGATGGCTAGTAAATTTGACCACCATTTTATGTATTTCTTACCATTAGGATACGTTCTTTTGGGTTCACATCTCTTAGCTATTTTCTGTTGGTCATTCTGCCTTTTGCTTATTAATCTGTAGATGTTCTTATATATTATAGATACAAGTCCTGATGAGGCTTGCCCTTTCAGTTTCTTAATCATTTTTTTGATGAAAACATTCTTAATTTTAATATGGTCAAATTTATCAATTTTCCCTTTCTGTACACTATTTTGTGTACCATTAAGAATCTGTCTTAGACTCCCTCCTCACGGATTATAAAAAGTCTCCTATTTTTTTAAGAGGCTTATTGTTTTACTTCTCATAGCAAGATCTGTGACTCATCTGGAATTTATTTTTATTCATCATGTTAGGTAAGGGTTAAAATCAATTTTTGATATACAAATTAAACCAACACTATTTATTGGCTCCATAATGGAGAAACTTGGACCATCACAATGGTCGCCTATACATGGGTCATAATTGGTAGCTTTATGATGAAGAGTCCCCCTATTCACTGGTTCTATGGCTAATCCCTGTGGACCCAAAACATTTAGTGCAGTCTTCAATTCAGAGTGGGAGTTTATGGAAGCCATGTGGCAAATGGAGTTATGACCTAAGTACTCACAATATTAGTCTAATGGAATTATGAAACTATTCCAGAGATATTTTTCTAGTTTCTATATATGGTTGGAATATACATACTCAGCAACTGACAGAACACCTATATTGGCTTTTTGACCCACTGAGTAAGAATTTCTATGCTAAGAAAGACCAAGTGAAAGCCCCTGGATCTCCCTTTCCCTATCAAAATAGTAAAACAAAAGTAATACTATATTCTTATGGAAAATTATGATTTTAATGCTACCAAGAATAATTTGAAAGGTACAGGATTGGTGGTTCCTATCATACAGCTATTTGACTCACCATTTGGTCTATGCCAGAAGACAAGTGGGTCTTGGAAGTTAGCACTGAACCATTAGCAACTAATTCAAGTGTTGACTTTAATTGGAGCTGCTGTTCCAGATGTGGTCTCTTCATTGTGATCGATCAACAAAGCCCCTTTAATCTAGTAGTAGATATTGTTCTGAGAAATACTTTTAATCTATCCCTCTAAGTAAAAAAAAAAAAAAAAAAAAAAAAGCAGCATTTTGTTTCATTTGGCAGGATCAGAAAAATTACTTTTTTAAAATTTTGACATAGTACTATTTCACTTCTCCAAAACTGATTGCTCTACCATCCCATATGACATTGCACTGGCCTACTGTATGGATGATATCATGTTGACTAGACCTAGTAAGCAGGAAGTAGCAGATACCAGATACCTGCATACCGGCAAATGAGAAGTAAATCCAATTCAGGCATGATTTCAGTAAAGTTTCTGGGAGTCTAGTGGTCTGAGCCATACTAGGTTATCTCTTCCAATATGAAAGACCAGCAGCTGCTCATTATTCTCACCAATGCAGCATGAGTCAATGTTTGTGGCCTATTTGGATTTTATGGAAAACGTACCATATTTGGGTGGGCTACACTGGTCTACTCATTGAGTGACCCAAAAGGCTATCAAACATAAGTGGGCTAGGAGCAGAGGAGGTTACCATCTGAGCTTTGACCTCGCAAATTCAGTAGTGCTCAAATGTGCACAGCCAGCCAGGACACTGGAGATCATAGCAAGCCCCACTGAAACAGTCACAGCAAAGTCCTTTAGAGTTTTAGCAACTTTTTTTTTTTTTTTTGATTAAAACTTTGAAGTAGCTACTAGACCTTGGTGGCAAGTTCATGCTTGACCATGACACATCAAATGAACGTGTAACTGGAGTAACCTATTCTGATTTGAGTATTAGCTGATGCCCTAAACTACGGTGCTCAGCAGGACTCTCCAATCAGGAAGTAGAAAAGGTCTAAATGGGAATGAATTCAAGTAAGACATTAAGGCACAAAATGCATGAGTTTGCTTTCTTTTCTCTGTGTACTTACTCATACAGCTCTGCCATATTGCCATCAACACATATTCTTAATCCCATAAGAGGGTCCCTACATTAAGTTGATGCAGAAGGAAGATATTTTTCCTGGTTTACATGAATCATATGAGTAAATCATAACTTTTGTTGTTGCCCACTTTGTTGAGTTGGAAGGAGGGACTGAATCTTTCCCAGTTCATGGGAGATAGCTGACGGTTCAGCCAGATGGTAAGGTACTTGTAAGCAACTAGATGGGAAAATTGACATAAAAAGGTTTGGAGAGAAGTCTGTAGGCACAGGGTGTAAATTATTTGTATTCCATTAAAATACTAATTACAGGACCCCTCTGTGAATGAGTGTCTCAAAGAAGACCCTAAAAGATAAAACAGTTCCTATGAAAAGCTCAATAAGAAAAACAAAATATAAAAAGAATAAAAATTACACATAAATTAAAAAAAAACACTTAGGGAGTACATGATAAATGTATTAGACAGATGAAATAAAATATACATATATATGCATATATACACACATATGTGTGCGTGTGTGTATATATATATATATGTATATATACACACACAGACATATATTCTGTGTCCCTTAAATCAGATCCTCTCTATTTTAAGTTCTCTGGAATTTAGGTGTGGCTTCTCATATGGCATAGGGAATGTGGTCAGACTATATAACACAGAAACTTTCAGGTAACTCTCCTGCCTGTTTTTAGCCCATGACTCAATCTCATCCTCCATGGTACTGGTTGCTATCAAATCTTGAACAGATCTAAATTCTCATCCGCAGTACTTGGTTTCCATCTTCCTCTGTTCTGCCTCTCTTCTGCTTTCAGTCTTCCAAATCTGTGTTGACATCTCCTGCCTGTCATTTCCTCTTCTCTCATTCTCTAAAATTTTGCGATTTTATTTATTTTACCACCAATTTAGTGGGAACTGAGAACGGCAGAAAAATGTCTTCAACCCATTATTTAACAGCACTTCTAGTCTTACGTTTTAACCATCTCCTTCTAGCGAAGGTACAGTTTTTTCCCCAGCTACCCATATTGCTGCTTATTCCCCTTCTAGTCTAAGTGGTCAGTTCCCAACTCCATTCTTCCCTCATTCTGCCAGTCTTCGTCTCCTATTAACCTTTTTCTGTGTAAAATTCCCTGGACGTCAGATTCAGATAAATAATAGACTAGACAAAGGAAAGTTGAGTATATTTTGAATTTGGTAGTTGTTCTCTGAAAAGCCATCTGGCTCCTTCCCTTGAGGAGAGGCTGCTTCTCGAAGTCCTAGGGAGAAAGTCTGCTTTGGTCTCCAGCCCATCTCTTATACAGGGCTCCCAGGTCACAATTAGATCCAGTCAGCTTACCATTCCTGGAATGTTGAAGTCTCCATGTTAACTATTTCCATGGTTTCTTACTTTTTCCATTTTAGCCATTTAAGAGAGTATTGAAGCCTACAAACTTTACTATAATTCTATCTAAAATTTATTTCTGTTTTGGGACATTATATTAGTCTCATCATATATCAAACTTCAATTTCTAAAATGTTCTTTGGACATGCATATTACACCATACCCACATATAAACATATATTCTCTATCTACACTCTTTTCTCTTTGCTATATTCAATGGTTAGGACCCCAGCTAAACTGGCCATACTCTTCTGGTGAAAGTACTTTCTATGCCTGTGGTATAACAGATATAAATTGGCAGAGAGGTTCAGGATGCAAATAAGTTTACACCACTGAGAAAGTAAGATCTGAGAGTATGTTTTTTTTCCTAGCATTTCAGAGCATCACTAATAGAATTTGCTAACACTTTGATTCACCTAATTCTTTAAGATAGTCTAATCTTTAAAGGCCAACAGACAGAGTCTGGGAGATCTATGACAAGAGTTAAAAGAACTGATAACTTCTTAGCCAGTCCAAAATATTCACTTTTAAATGTAGTAATAATTTGAAAACATATATCCGAAAAAATATTTGCACACCATTGTTCATAGCAGCATTATTCACAGTGACCAGGACATGGAAGCAACCAAAGTGTCCTACAACAGATGATTGGATAAAGAAGCTGTGGTACATATAAACAATGGAATATCACTCAGCCATAAAAAGAGATGAAATACTGCCATTTGTGACAACATGGATGGACCTTGAGATAACTATGCTAAGCAAAATAAGCCAGACTGAAAAAATTGAAAGCCACATGATATCACTTATATGTGGGATATAAACCTAAAAGCAACAAACAAACCAAGACTCATGGACATGGACAATAGACTAGTGGTTACAAGAGGGTAGATGGGATAAAAAGGGTCAAATATGTGGTGACAGAAAGAAATCTAACTATGGGCGGTGAACACACAATGCAATATATATAAAATATATGCCTTACTATTGAATTGTACTCGAAACTTACTGAATTTCGTTAACCAATGTCACCATAATAAAAAGTAAAATTAAATTTTAAAAAAATGTAGTAATAAACAGAATGAACTATGATATATCCCATAATGTTGCCTTCTAGATTAGATATATTTTTAAGTTTCTCTCAGTCTCCTACTCTACCACTCAGTATTAAAAGTCGTTATGCACAAACTTTCTCATTTTAAATGTGTACAACTTTATGTAAAGAAAGCTCATAGTAAAATAATTCTTCTGCTCACTAGACCCAAAACATACATGGCATCCAGACTCCTGAGAATCATAACTTTCCTGCATAATATGCAGAATGGACCAATGAACTTTGTGTGAGCGTGTCCCCAAATAGACAGCAAACACTTTGAGGAAAGGAAATATAAATATTAAGAGCAATCACACGTACATGGATGGGGAACCAAATTTAGAAAGGAAGGTAGAGACTCCTGTCATTCAAGCCAGGGACTGAGAAGCAGCTTCCTTAATGTTGACAAGGAAAACACTAGTAACTTTGATTTTTAACAAGGTGTATAGGCTCTTTTCCCCCAACATCCAAGAAAAGAGATGAAGTCTGAAACGTTGGCCACTGTCTGAAACACAGATCTCTTGACATTAGCAGCACTCAAAAAACCAAATCATCAGACTCTCTCTCTATAAATCCCAAATGTTTAATAAGAGATCTTTAATCTTTGGGGGTCATGTAGGTGTTTCCCAATAACCATTCTTCTTTGGTAATAATGGGGTTTGCTGGAGTAAGCAGAACAAAGAAGAAAATGAGGTGGTGGCAGTCTGGGAAAAACAGGCAAAGTGCTGAGGTAAGAATATAAGGCTCCTAAGGCTGGACACCTTCCAATAATGATAAGATAAACCCATCTCACTGGAGTCTTGTGGGAATGAGGTAATCAAAATTATGCTAGTGCTTATTATGCATAGAATGATGAACAGATGTTTTCAATCTCTGAGGAGCCAACAAGTAGGAAAGGGCACACACCACCACATAAAGTATGTCACAGTATTTCTGCAACTTTACTGTGCATTGGGATCACCTACTGAATCAGAATCTCTTGCCAGGAAGGGAGGGGACAAGAACTTGCATTTTAACAAGCTCCACAGGTGATTCAAACAGAAGTGGTCTATGGATCATATTTACATAAACGCTGCACAGAAGTGAACCAGAAGGAAAAACTATCTAGAAGTTGGGGTCAAATCTCTAGAGTAGGATACTGGTGGGAATTACTGAGTTTCAGAGGCCTTTAGAAGTTAAAAAAAAAAATGAGGGGGGAGATCCTGCTTTCTTAGTGACCTATGCATAGTTCCGAAAAGCAGAAGGTAAGAGTGTTCTTTTTTTAGAATAAAACCTCACTGGCTATGTCAGCAGGAAGTCAAGAAGTGAAAACTAGAGAGGCTCCATTCAAGATGGTGTAAAAGGTAAAGGCTGTACACACCTCCTCTAGCAACCACACCAAAATTGTAACAAAACTACAGATCAACCAGCACACAGAGTCGCCAGAGTTCTGTCTGAACAGAAGCCCTACAACTAGGTCACCTCGAATAACAGGAGGAGGGAAGAGACACAAAACAACCCAGTCCCACAACCACAAGTGGTGATCGAGAATCAGGAGGGCTGTCTTGGCTGCAGAGCCACTTCCCCAACCTGAGGAGCGTGGGGACCGAGCCACACACTGGGCTCCTCAGCCCAGGGTTCCAGTACCAGAAAAAGAACTCCCCACAATCTCTGGCTGTGAAAGCCAGCAGAGGTGTGGCTGCGGGGGGTGGAGAGTGGGGGCTGCAGGAAGTGGAGACCTTCCTCTTAAAGGACCCAAGCATGGACTTACTCACTGATGGACTCACTTGCTCTGAGCTCCAGCTCTGGGGCAACTGCTCAAGGGGCACCAGGGACATATGGGGAGGCGCTGAGCTGTTGGGCTTCCGGGGGAGGGCTGGAGGGGCAGCTGGCTCCAAGACAGAAGTGCAGGCAGAAGCCATTGCTCCTTAGTTGAGCCCTCCCCCATCCCAGCCTATAGACACAGGCACCATCAACCTGGAAAACACAGGTCACTCCGCCCAAAGGATTCTCTGTGAAAGATGAGAAGGCAAGACAGGCTGAGAGAAAATATTTGCAAAAGACACATCTGTTATTCCAAGAACTGCTCCAAACTACACAAAACATGCTTAAAACTCAGTAATAAGAAAACAACTCAATTTAAAAAATGAGCCAAAAACCTTACCAGACACCAAAGAAGATATGAAATGGCAAATAGGCATATGAAAAGATACTCCACAACATATGTCAGTCATCAGGGAAATGCAAATGAAAACAACAATGAGATACCTCTACATACCTATTGGGAAGGCCAAAATTTTGAACACAAACAACCTCAAATGCCAGTGAGAATGTGGAGTGACAGGAACTCCCATTCATTGCTGGAAGAAATGCAAATGATACAGCCACTTTGGAGGACAGTTTGGTGGTTCCTGACAAAACATACATGCACTTATTATATAAGTCAGCAATTGCTCTCCTAAGTATTTACCCAAAGGAGTAGAAAGCTTATGTCCATATAAAAACCTGTACATAGATGTTTATAGCAACTTTATTCGTAATTACCAAAACTTAGAAGCAACCAAAGTCTTCCAGAAGGTGAGTAAATAAATAAACTGCTGCACATCCAGACATTGAAGTATTATTCAGTGATGAAAATATATAAGTTATAGAGCCATGAAAAGATATGGAGGAAAGTTAATTGCATATTACAAAATGAAAGCGGTCAACCTGAAAAGGCTACGTACTGTATGATTCCAACTATATGACATTCCGGAAAAGGCAAAACTATGGAGACAGTAAAAAGATCAGTGCTTGCCAGTGGACGGGGTGGGGGAAAAGGATGAATAGTTGAAACACAGAGGACTTTTAGGGCAGTGAAAAAACTCTGTATGATATTATAATGACAGATAAATGTCATTACACTTTGTCTATACCTGTAGAATGTATAACAACAAGGGTGAACCCTAAGGTAAACTATGGATTTGGGGTGATTATGATGAGTCAATGTAGGTTCATTAATTGTAACAAATGTTCCACTCTGGTGGGGGACGTTGATAATGGCAGAGGTTATGCATGTATGGAGGCAGGGGGTATATAGGAAATCTCTTTACCTTCCACTCACTTTTGCCTTATACCTAAAACTGCTCATAAAAGTCTTTTTTAAAAACAAAATATTCAGAATAAATCATAGAGAGTAAAAAAATGGAAAATACGAAAAGTTCGAGACCAAAGGAATATGATTAAAAAATATATTTAACACGCGTAATTGGGCTCCCAGAAGAAGAGAAAGAGAATGAAAATAAAGCATTGTTTGGATATATATTACCTATGAATAGACATGAATAAAAAATGATATGACTAAAGCTATGAGTTTTCCAAAAATAATGAAAGACATTGATCAAAAGGCAGTACAAACCCCAGGTGGGATATACACAAAGAAACTCATGTCCAAATACATCAGAATAAGATGTACCTAGTTTATTTACAGAAATAAAACTCCTGAAACACAAAAGTAAAGAGAAATTTTTTTTAAGCAACCAAAGTAAAAAATAAGATTATTTTCAAAGGAGAAAAAATCAGACTTGGAATAACTTTTCAAAAGAAATAATGGAAGCCAGAAGATGATGGGATAATATCCTCAAAGTATTTTAATCTAAAATTCTATATACTGTAAAAATACCTTTTGAAAGTAAAAATTCAATAAACTCATTTTTAAAACAAACAAAAACTGAAAACATTTATCACCAGCAGAACTACAAAAGAGAAAGGAGGATGGGGGGACTTAGAGTGGATTGGAAAAATACAAAACAAACAATAATGACAGGTTTAAAAACAAATATTTAAGTAATTACAATAAATTCGTCTTACTAAATAGTCCAATTAAGAGACAAAATTGGTAGATTTGAAGAAAATAACTTATTTCTATATTCCTTATAAGAAACATGCATTAAATCTAAAGACACCAAAGGCCTAAGTAAAAACTGGAAAAAGATGTATTATGCAAACACTAACCAAAAGAGAGTTTGTGTACCTATACTAATATTACACAAAGGAGTCTTTTGGGCAAGAAACCTTATTACAAATGAAGAGGGATATTTTGTAATGATAAAAGTGCCATTTTAGTAGGAAGTTATAAAAATTTTAAACATGTACACACATAATAATATAACCTAAAAATAAATAAAGGAATCATTGACAGAACTAAAGAAGAAAGTGACAAATTCACAGTCATACTGGAAGTTTAACATATCTTTCTGAATAGTTGATAGAACAAGCAGACAAAAAAATCAGTTAAAGACGGAAAAAAATTTAAAAACACAATTTATTAAATTGATCTATTTATACAGAACACTGACTGTAGCCACTACAGAAGACACATTCTTTTCAAGTATATATTGAATACTTATGAAAATTAACCGTATGTTAGGCCATAGAGCAAGCATCAATAAATTTCAAAGAATCAAAATCATTTCGAATATGTTCTGTGAGCATAATGAAATTAAACTAGGACTCGATAACAGAAATACAACTAGAAATTACCCACATTTTCCCAATTAAACAATACATTTCTAAATTACTCATGGGTCAAAGAAGAAATAACAAAATTAGAAAATACTTTGTTAGATGAAAATGCAGGTGTAAAACATACTGAAGATTATGCGGTATAGTTAAATCTACACTTACAAGGAAATCTACAGTCTTTAGTGAATATATCTGAGAAGAAAGAAGGCTGAAAATCAATTATCTTATCCTAGTAAGGACACCAGTCATTGGACTTGAGACCCACTCTAGTCCAGTCTGACCTCATTTTAAATTCATTACATCTGCAAAGATCGTATTCCAAATAAGGTAATATCCATAGGCATCAGTGTAGGGCTTCAGCATAACTTGTGGGGGGGACACAATTTAACCCACAACACTAAGTATCAAAATATGGCTTTTTGCCACATTTGCGTAAAGATTTAATGCTACGTCAATCAAAACTGAGGTAGATTTGTTATGGAAGTCAATGAGCCAATTCCATGATGAAGATGGAAATAAGAGGGTCAAGAATAGTCACAGCAATTTTGAAGAAGAAAAAACAAAGTCAAAGGACTAACACAGACTCAGAATGTCTAAAATAAAAAGACCGATATTGCCAAGAATTAGCAAGAATAGAAGCAACTGCCTCTCCTACTCTCCCGTTGGAAGGATAAATTGGAATAAACGCTATGGAGGACTGTTAGGTAGTGAAATAACAAAGAATCGGATTGTCAAATCAGACAAAGATTCAGAGAGCTTCCCCTGTATCAACAAATAATTACAAGGATACAGGTAATTGTGAGACACAGGCAAAGCAAGTAGAGATTGGTAAGCACCAATGCCACTCTACATTCTTCCTCGTCATGTTAGGAGGCTGCAATGAGTATGGACATCACACATACAAATAAGAGCTCTTTCAGTTGTAAAATTAAATAACGGTGGTGACATTTCCTTGGAAACCTTCACCCATAAGGACATACATTTCAGGTTAATTTACAAAGAGGAACATAAACTCTTCAAGTTCATCCTGCTAAAAAGCATTCCACAGATAAGAACTCTCACACTAGTAAATATCATCAGTGTATTTGCCAGAAGGTCTTTCATTAGCATGTTTATAAGAGGGTTTACCTGGGTCATTTTTCTTTCTCAGGCATTCCCAATAAAGGGAGAAAAATGATTGCAGGATTGCTGCCAAATCTTTCCTGCCCAGGCAATATTTCTGAAAATTGAACCTATGTATAACCTAATGCATAGCTATTTCACTCCTATATTTCTATCCAACAGAAACGCATTATATGGACACCAAAAAACATGTAGTGTATCCTTATATAACAGCCCTATTTTTGGTAGCCAAAATGGAAACAATCCAAATGTCTATTAACATAAGAAAAGACAAATAAATTGTGATATATCATAGGTGAAATACTATATAGAAATGCAAATTAATGAATTGCTTCTATACCCAACAATATGAATGAATCCTACAAACACGATATTTAAATAAAAGAAATCAAGTGTCAAAGAGTATGTATTAAGGAATTCAAGTCAAATAAAATACCAAAAATGGCAAAATTAATCTATGGTGTTGGAAGTCAGGATGGCGGTTACTTTAGGAAGCATTAGCTGCTTGGTGGGGTCATGGGAAGGGCCGTAATGGTCTGTCTTCAAATGGGCGGTTTTACATAGGTGGGTTCAATTGTAATAATTTATTGATCAGTACAGTTATGATTTGTGCAGTTGTCTGTTATAGTTTAATTTTAAAGTCTTTTTTAATTCCCTACTCTCCAAAATCCCTGCCCAAATACTCACCATCTCTTTATAAGTGAATGGCTTTGCTTCCAACCTCACAGAGGAAAGAGAGGTCATCAGTAACAATGCTTCTGCATCCTGCCCTGCCTGATCAATTACTCTCCCCTCCTAGCTCATCTGCATCTAAACCTAACCCACTTTCCTCCCCAAAACAGTGGAAGAGGTAGCCTACTTCTGCCTGGGAAAAATTCTCCATCTTTGTTCAGGATTATCTCCTTAAGAGCCTCAAACCACAAAGCACTTTCCTCTCATTTTTTTCATTCTGTTTTGTCCTTCCCACTGGTATCTACGTTTCTCAAGTATTTTCCATTATGAAAAACTGTGTTGTGGTCCTAGTTTTCCTTCTAGTTACTGCCGTCTTATTCTTATTTCTTGGTACAACTACTTGAAAGGCATACCTTACAGTTATTTCTCACATCATTGCAATCTGATTTTGTCCATGTCATTCCACCAAATGTACCCTGACCACCTAATTGCTAAGTAATAAAATGGTTGTTTCTCAGCCCTTGGCTTAATTTACTTCTCTGAAGCAATTGACTTCTCCTTCCTTCAAACACTGCACATTTTTCTTTCCAAATTTTCTTTCACATCCTGGCTGTTCACTGCATAGGCAGTTCACAACGTGTTTGTTTGTTTCTTCAAAGCAAGCAGAACGTCTGCCAGACCCACCCAGGATGATCAAAGTCAACTAATTAGAGAATTTAATTACATCTGAAATCTCTTTATCTTTGACATACAACGTAATGTGATCACAGGAGTGATGTCTCATCATATTCACAGGTTTGTCCACAGTCACAGGAAATGGATTATACAAGAGCATAGGTCACTGGGGGTCATCTTGGAATTCTGCCTAACACAAAGGCCATGGTTAGGAAAGGGCTCCTAGAAGAATGGATGTTTGAGGGGGAATTCGTAGGATTAATACAAGACTTCATCATGAAATAAGAAGGGGGACGGATGATACCTGGATGAAGGGGTCATTTCCTTGCTACCTCTTACAAGCCACGGGAGGCCCCAACGGGCCTTATGCCAGGTAGGAAATGCTGCCGTGGGCAATGGTACACCTCCAGATCGGAGATGCTCGGATGAGAGTAGGGGGTGAACAGAGAGACAAGAAATCAAAATCTGGAAAGGAATATGAAGGGGTTCTAATTTTTTTTACATTTATTAAAAAGAGTTGTGGGTTTTGAAAAATTGATAACTGTCACTTTAGATACTAATGCAAAAACACATGAATGTATGATCAGATCTAGGTTACAGAAGGACAGTGTAAAAGCAAGCACGGAGACCGGAGCAGAAGAAATCTATTGCTGCTTCCATCCACTGTTTCTTCCTGCTGTGCCAAGTACAGTGTCTGACATTATGAGTGATAGTATCAGCTGCTGGTTATCAACCTCCTATAAGTAGCCCTCCCTATACACAGAGCTCAATGCATGTTATCTTAGCCTCACAGCAATAGGAGGTAAATATGACCTTCAGCTTGTAGATGAGGAAACTTGTAAAGCAAATTGTTCAAATATCCTAGCCTACAAGTGGCCAAGGTGGATTTGGGCCAAATCGTGTGACCCCTAAAGCTGTATGTACTCTTAGTTGTGGTGTTTAACTCCCACTAAACCTCAAGTACTAAGTCTGTGCCACACAAGCCTAGAGACTTTCTAGGCATCGTCTTATTCATGCCTCTGGACAGCTCCATGAGGAGGTGTTAGCTTTGTTTTAGAGACCAGGAGAGAGGATCAGCACCTTGCCCAAAGGCATAAGTGTCGGAACTGAACCTCAAATTCTGATCTGTCTAAGGTTAAAGTGTGGATTGTTTCCATATTTAAGGGTATCCCTTTTGTAAGTGAGCAAAAAACTAAAAAACCTGGAGGCTACTTAACAGATCTGGACCTTGCTAATTCCAAAGGGGACAATTTATCTTTGTTCTCTATACCTTACTCACCTTCCCTTTTTCTTTATTCCACCAACTCTACTCTCTTTCCTTTACAAGTATCTACATGTAAAATAATCCATTTTTTACTCTTTGGGTGGCTTTAAGACAATACTTTAACTTTCTAGCAATATACACTTTTAAGTCTCATTCCAAATTGCAGAATCAATGGCGTTGTCCCCAGTCGAAGAATTTTAGCTAACACAGGGGAAAATTGGCAGAGAAAACTCTGGAAGTTTTACCATAAAGTATTAACTCACTTTTCTCTAGCTCTGTGCAACTGGATATCTGATAACTTCCTAAATAACAATTATACGTATATATACAGATAATGTATGATAGAAGTTTTAGAATTTTTTGTTTTGTTTAAGAGAGTTGGAAATAATGAGAAAAATATTCTACTATTATGTTTTAGGACTTCAGCTCCCCAGTTTTTATCATTAAAATAATCCTGAAATGTTAAATCCTCTTTTTTTTAGGCTACCAATCATATAGGATTACTACCCCACCCTTATGACCTCATGTAACCTTTTTTACCTCCTAAAAGCTCTATCTCCAAATACAGTCACATTTATATCCAAGTCATATGGGGGAACTCAATTCAGTCCATAGCAAGGACTAAGGAGTACATTAGATATGTAAGGTCTTAGAATGAAAAGCAGGTTGTCTAATTAAGGAACAATTTGATCGTTGTATGATTGTGGCACCTGGTTGTCTAAATTAATCTTTATTGATTACTTTCTCAAAGCAAGCGTCCTAGAGGATTAGGGAATAAAAAAGCAATAAGTTTTGTAAGACATACATCAAGCAGTAAATGCCCAAATTGATTATTCAGTAGAAAGGTTATTTTTTTAACTTTCTGTCCTCTCAGTTCTACACAGCAGCCAATCTTGGCTTCTATAACAGTGTCTTCCTTTTGTTAACAATATTTGTTAGAAAAAGCGACTTCTGATGCTGGGATACGTGTTTCTGTGAACTGAGACCGCCATCCAGTGGTTAACATAGAAATGGCAGAGACAAGCACAGCATACACAATCAAGGGCAATTAGAGGTAAGACTGCTTTTCACCCAACAGTTTCAGAGTCACTGTTAATTACAACTTCCACCTCCACTTCTGAAAAACAGTTACTTTAACCCTAAAGGTGTTTGCCTTGCACTGTCTTAGTTGAGAAGAGAAAACAACTGGATGGTGGGGTTTGTGGGTGGAATTATAGGTAGGGGAGAGGGTCAGTGTTCAGCCTCAGCTTCCTTCCCTGCCATCACCCTCTTTTCTGATGTCACACCTACCAAGAGTCTCAGCAAACTCCATCTTTGTCAACCTCCACCCACCATCACTGCTGCTGGGCACGCCCAGTCTTTTCTCCCGCGACCCACTTCCCATTCTTTTTAAGCAGACAAAACTAAAACCTCTCAAACTCATTTTCTTTTCATAAAAACTTGCTCCTCCATTGGTGTTTGCTTTCTGTGTAGATGGCATCACCATCTGCTCAGCCATGGTCCAGGCACAGGCGCCCTCCCCTGTCCTACACACAACCCAATGGTCACTGAGTCAGGCCCAGGGTACCACCTGACTATATTTCCAACATCTCTTTACCTCTCTTTTGCTATTATTACTACAATTCTGATTGATTTTTCTGTCCTCATTCATGTCCCATCTATATCCCTCCAATCCATTCTCCATAATGCTGCCCAATAAACTCTACAAATTTTTACTCCTTGCATACTTTTTTGGTGAGCTATATTAGCCCGTGCAGCTAGGCATAATTGAAAGAGAAAAAAATAGAATGTTCTTTACAATAAATAGAAGATAGACCAAAGAACGAAATGAATGTAGATGATAAATGTGAACGTGAATGGTATACATGTGTATGTGTACAATACATACATACAAATACACATAGATATATCAAAGTAGAAAAGCCCTTTGTAAGTGTAATACAAAATCCAGAAGGCATAAGGAAAAGGTTAATTTGATTACAGACAACTTTAAAATTTTGATGAAAAAAATAAACTAATAGAAGTATTTGGGGGCTTTCTTAGCCACAGATCAGGGAATATGCCCTTTCCTTTGGTATATTTTAAATAAATATAAATATAAGGTTGTCATAGGAAAAACTCAGAATTCTAAGAGACAGACATCAGTCAAAATTTACTACTCAAGTGATTACTATCTGTACAAATTTATTATTAAGAATCAAGAGCTGCTTTCTCAGACTTCTGCTGGCAAGTGTTCTTTCTTTTCATTTAAATGTCTGGATGGTGGAGACCTCCTTCTACCCATCTTAGGAAGGACAGAAAGTTGTGTCCACCATCAGGCCCCAAAGATGAGAACTGCTCCCTCTTACCCAAGAGTGAAGTTACCTGACACCCTTTTACATCCAGTTTGATGAGAATGATGAGATGAATTATAACTTTTCTTATTTGGGTCCCTTAAAGCTGAGCTTCCTCTATTTTCTAATAGTGACACCACAGAATAACGAGTGGGCAAAACTATTCAGAGTAAAGGACATAAGAAATTTAGAGAACGTTTCATTTGTCTGTTCCTTTCTCATCTTGCAACTTGTATAACTTTTGGGGATGAAACTGCTCCAGCCTTGCTCTAAGAATAAAAGTGACAGTTTAGCAAGCCCCTCTCTCTCCATGTGGGAGATTGCTAAATGTAAAAGGCAAAGTAAGAGTCTTAACGTAGACATGCAGGGGTTTTTAGTCTTCTGACACAGATACGAATTATCAGTTTTATTAATCACCCCTATACACACGACACCTGACGGCCCCAGCAGAGGTCTGATTTGACTCAAATTGATTATACCCACTAACTTAATACCGATAAATTAAAAAACAGGGGAACCCAGAGCAGGGGAACCTACTATATGCAGCCTGATAGGAAGGTCTTATAGGAAAAGGGACGAGAAACGACATCATGCATGAGCAGTGAGCTCTAGCAGAAAAGCAAGAGCTAACCAACGTATTAGCCCCTCCCTGAAAGCAGAAATCATGGGGGAGAAATTCCCTTCTCAGCAAGCAGCAATAATAATGGAGATGACTTCCCTTCACTACCACCGCTTATAACATCTTCATCCGCGCGCGCGCGCACACGCACACACACACATACACGCACACACACACACAGCCTTTATTCCTTTACCTCAGTGCTGGAACAACCAAGCTCATAATGAGCTAGGAATGTGGTTCTCTCAAGAAAAAATCAGGGTAGTTTGTTCCCACTTTCATGAGACCTTTTCATCTACATCTGTTACTGCTCATTATGTATCTTCCTTGGGTTGGTGTGGATGAGATTTCTGTACCTAAAGACTCTACCATGGCCAAAATGTAACATTTAGTAAATTAGCTTCAAGGCCAAAATGCATGCTGTTGCCCAAGTCAAAATTCACTCCCTGCCTCTTTCCCATCTCAAATTATGCCCAGCTGCACCATATTATATAGTTCCCCCAAAAGTGTGCAAGGAGCACAAAGGACATTTTTAAATTCCCAATCCTTCGGCAGCAAAATAAATATGCACCAAATTTAGACAATATGAATCCCCTCAAATAGTAAGCATCTAGAGAGAAATCGAACTCCAGAAATAAAAATGCTCTGGTATACAACGGCTTAAAAAAAAAAAAAAATTGTTTCCCTCCCAAATTCTTTCTCTGCTTAGTCTTAGAGAATCTCCTCCTCAATGTCTGGATAGAGTCAGGCCCATTCTTCAGTAGCCACAGCCTAATTTTCACAGAATGAGGGCCTTCATCACCACTCAAGTTGAATTAACCAAATTCAAACCTCTTAAACCACTTCTCCAGAGTCAGAGTAAAAAAAGAAAAAGAAAACCAAGCATTAGCACCCAGGCACAAAATGTAGAAAACACAGCTCTTTCCATAGTTACTCCAAACAAAAGAATCTTCTCAAAACCCAGTATTTAAAACAATCCAGAATCATATTAGGAAAAATATACCATCAAAAAGATAATTGTGATATTACATACCTACTTTCCTAGGAAAAATAACTCACCTATGACTACTGCACCCTCTCCCAGAATGGCATCTGAGACACTACTGTCTTCTAGCATGTCAGTTCACAGTCTTAGGAGCTTCTCAGGTAAAACCTAAAACGGGTCCTTCTACAAGGAGGGCAAGGAGAAGAAAGAGACGAGCCATACAGATTGATGGGTGGCAGGTGTAATAAGCAAGGGAACTTACTTACAAGGCTTGTTGTGGACACTGCAACATAAGTAAATCTCCACATCCGTCCACCCGAATCCTAAAGTTTATGTAGAGGCCTTAATGGGGTTCAGTCACTTATACCATCCAGATGGTCTCAATAACACCTTGCTCTCTCAAGACGGCATCCTTGAAAATGGCTCTGGCTGTGGGAACGGAGGGCAGAACATACATTCCAAGCATCAAGGAGGGGGTTGGAAGCCTCCAATTGCTTGGGTCTAGCTTGAGGGTCAAAATAAAGTCACAGCCCCCGTGACCTCCTCCAACACAGCATAATAGAGAAATTTGCGAGGTGGTGCCTCCAAGTGTCCGGGTTTTACCTGAGATTTCTTTTCTCCCCCAGGTTCCATTCCACATATTTTAAAGCCTTTTAATGTCCGGTTTCTTTTTTGAGCTTTATATTCCTAGCATCTTAACTGGTCAGAATTCAGACAGGAAAGAATGATATGACAAATTGGATACTCCTCAACTCAACAATCTAGTAACAATCTTAAGATTCCCTTTCTAAGCCCTTTCCGGAAAGGAACACAGATCTGAGGTATCTCGCATCTGTCTGACCTGACCTCTAGAATCTACCCCCTACGGAAATTCTCTTTTTCCTCCAGCTCAATTAACAGCCTTTTCTTTGTTTTCTTTTTACTTCCTAAGTAAAGGCGTACCTCATTTTATTGCTCTTGGCTTAATTGTGCTTCACAGATGTTATGTTTTTTTACAAATTAAAGGCAAGACCCTCCCACCAGCAAAAAGATTCCAATTCCCTTTGTTGCGATACTCATTTTATTGCAATCGTTGAAACCAAACCCCGCGATGCTCCGAGGTATGCCTGTATTTCTATTATGAAGTCGAGCCTAAAACCTGATTTTACCAATTCTCTTTCTCCTTGAGTTTTGGGACAAGCCTGATTCTTAGTGGTACCTATGTTTCAGGTACAGGCCCTTCAATTTTCTCCTAAGTTCAGGATTTACAGTAATTCAACTGAATTTATTCTCAATCTCAACGTCAACAACAAAAAGATGAGGTAACAAGCACACTCTGATGATCCTCAAATTTACATTTTACACTCAATAGTTGTAAAATGCAGAGGTAACAGAAATTGAGGAAATTATATGGGTTATGTGAGACCTCGTTTTTCAGCAGATGGTTCTTTGCTCCCCACACAACAGTATGATTACATTCCCTAGGGCTGCAATTTATCTCTTAAGCATATTTGTATTCTCTCTTCCAAGGCAGGATCGATATCTTTCCCCTCTTTCATTACCAGCTTCAAGCACAGTATCCTAAGGGGCTTGGTGATTTGGGGAGTACCTGTATACCTCCTAACAAAAAACACAAAAATCCCATTCCTGTCTCTATTGTGACTCCGATCCTCACTACACGTGATGCAGAGCCAAGAGGCCTGTATCTGGTTTCTACCCAGGCAATAAGTAATTGTATAACTCTCTAGGGTGGTTTCACTTCAGGGGGCCTCTCTTGCCTCAGTTATAAAATGAGAGAACTGGGCTTGACCCAACTTCATCATCTCTTCCAGCTCCTTTTTGCCATAAGAATTACTTTCTTAAGATGAAGTGTGCATTTTGACTATGTTAAGGTATTATACTTGTAGAAAGAATGTAAATAAGTTGGTAATTAATATATTAGAAAAATTAACTTGCTTATTGTCCATCATAAAACAGTTCGCAGAACTTCACAATGCATATGTCATTAGACTGATAAATTTTGGGTTTGAAGTTGGAAATATTGGAACACGAATCTTGTCCTGATATTGATACACAACAATAGAATCCTGAACAGCCAACAGGCAGCCTGAGGCCCTCAGAGTTCTCCAAAGAGGCACGAGGCTCTCAGAAGAAAGTGACACCAGGACCTGGCTCATCTTTGTCCCCATCACAAGTCCACCAAGGGACAGCTTTGGTCCTGCAGAAAGCAAGGAGCTGAACTGATTGTTTAGCCTCCACCATGACCCAGGAAGCCACCAGTTTTCTTTAGGTAGGTCAATAATTCTTTTGAAGCTGTGGTTTCTGTCTTAGATTCCTGCACATTGTTGGGTCTGACTATTGTCTTCTGTCTAGTTACTGTCCTCAATATTTCTGCCCACAATGGGTGCCTTCATGCAGCTGGATTCTCTCTATGTGTGCCATAAATGGATGCACTAATTCTATGGGGATCCTCAGACTGTACTCCTTGGACATTAAAACACCCTTCCTTGGTGAGAATACTCTCTCCTTCAACATATGACAGGTGTTAATGCATTGCAAACTGTGAGTCTTAAACGCACACAGCATTAGCACATTGTCAGTTAAGGACATCAAAGGGGCTATTAAGGAGAAAAGCTGTTAGAGACTGCCAGTGGGCCTGACTATAAAACAGCAGGATTAATGGCACATCTAGCCAACAGTTAAGATCAGGAATTAAACCTTAATTCTCTATAAGAATAGCAAATAGAAACTGGATCCCATTTTTTAAAAAAGTTGTGTACCATCACTGAGAAGTGAAAAATAAATCAATTCTTCACTCATGTTTGCAAAGTTTCCCAGAGAGAAAATCCAGTGGCTTTTTTAACTGATATATTCAAACTCTACCTACCCTACTCACCATGCACCATACACACAGACATGTATGCACACAGGCACACACATTCACATATGCACACAGCTGCAAAATATTTAAATTTAAATATTTAAAAACAATTTCATCTATATAGTTATACTATGCCAATCAACCTTTTAGTTTCTGATAAATGCACTATCTGTTTTCAAATGTTTTTATTCTATTTCTTCTTACAGTGCTGAGTACACTGAGTAATTTTCTTAATCTCAATGAATGCTATAGTCATAGCTCTCTCTTCTTCATCAATAAATCAGACTATATTTTTCCATGTAACCAATGTCCCTCCAACTCAATGTCCTGGATTACTTCTTAGCATAACCAAAAACTTCTCAAGAAAAGAGATTTCCACTAGCTTTAGATTCCTTTCAGTTTTTCTAGAAATCTAATGAGAACTACAAGACAAACATAAAAAATCTCCCTCCATGTGTAAGCTGAAGCCACTTCTGAGGGACACCTGTCACATGAGAGTCTTCAAGTGGAGGTTTGCCCTGTGAGACAGGAAGAAGGGAAAATATAGAACATACTCTGACGGCCCCTCGGAGCAACAAACCCTCTGTACATCAAAAGTCACACAACCATGTCAAAATAGCCAAAATAGACACAGGAATAATACTCTACCAACTCTTACGAAGTAGCAGATCCAACCACAATCTCAATCCCTTCCTTATTCCCTATTTTGTTGCTGAGAAGTCCTATGAAGTAAGAAAGACAACCCTGATTTTTGTTCTGCCTTCACATGCCTTTCCACATGTTCTATGAATGGACACACGCACATCCATGGGAATCTGCCAGCCGCTCTCAGGCAACTTCCTCATCTGTCGCAGATCAGTGAAAATACACCCAGAACTTTCCCTCACTGTCTGTCTAGTGAGTCAGCTATCCAAAGGAAGTAGGACCTTTAAGCCTGCTTATGAGAAAAACACCATAATTTGATTATTGTCAGAGAAACCCAAGTAATTTCCTTTACAACTTATTAGCTAGCTAATATAAAACTTTTAGATATCAAAGCATTAGACATAATATAATAAAGTTAATATTTGAATATTTATGCCCTTACAATGAACATATAGTTAAGACACTCTTTTGCCCTAGAAGTATACACTTTATCTTTTAATAAGATGAGAATCAAAATTGAAGTAACTCTTTGTCTATATGTTAGCTATATCTGAATGTGTATGAATCAAATTTCAAATAATTAAACCATTTCAGGGGATCTCAAAAGTGAAACTTTTTTTTTTTTAATTCAAAGACTTATAATTTGCAATATAAATTGTCATGCCCCTAATTTACACCTTTGGTAAATTTCTGTGTTTGTTAAGATATTTTATTCAAGTCAAGCTGTGTATTACCTAAAAAACTGTGACTAATCATGAACCAGGCCTTCTGATAACAAAGGAAAATCCACCTCTATCAGTTATGCTCCAGAGCTGGACGTCATCTCAGAGAATTCACTGATGGATTTCGGGTGTAAGAAACTATAGGAAGCTCTACTTGTTACAACTAAAGAAAGATACAATAGGAGCTCCACCACAAGGAAACTGAAAGGCTACAGGAGGCTTAAAAAGAGGAAGGTTATGGATTCCCTACTCTTCACCTCTTTCAGTGGCCTATTAAAAAGAAGCTCCTTAGGAAGTCTATCCAATTTAAGTCTTTTTAACTGTAAATATTATGTAAAGCTATTTTAGATCACCATCCTAGGGAACAAAACTATTGTTTCACAGCTCTGATGCTCTGAAACAACAAATGGGTAGCTGAAGGTGACCTCAAACTCTGTGTTGTTACAATCAGAAACTCTGGTTCTGTAAGGCATGAAGCACGTTCAGCCTTAAAGCAGATGGCCTGAGCAACGGCACATCTGATGAAGGCTTTTCTAGTAAACCAACTCAGAGACCGAAGTGTACGTCCAAGGAAAGATAATTCCCAAAGCCCTTGGCAACCTTCTGGGGACGCTGACTGGATGCTGAAATGGGGGTTTTGTCCTGAAGACAGATTCTCTTCTCATTCCCTTTCTTGCCATTACCGTGGGAATATTCGAAAGTTGGATTGATATGAACAGGCTATCAAACAATCAGTGGGTTTGAAAGAAGTGGAGATTGGCTATTTACCAAGGTCTGAGAGAACTTTAGACTGCGCTGCATGAGAACCGTAGGAAACAGGAGAAATCCACACAGAAACCCCAAGAAATAAGCAATAAACAGGCAGAGAGGCTGCTTCTCCCCAGGAAATGAAAACTAGTTTGAAAGGAGTGAGTAATTCAGAAATAAAGATGAATTTCATATTGAGCCTTAAGGGCTTGCCCTGGGGTCTACTTAAGAAAACTTGAGTTCTTTAAGAGCATACTGGGAATAGGGAGTGAGTCACTCATTTCTCTCACAGATTAAGCACAAACCTCCTGGAAACGAGGCACTGGCAGGCACCATTTAACATGACAAAAGGCAGAAAAGTCTCAGCTAATTACAGCCCTGAAGGGAGGCAGGTGGCCAGTACTTCATTGTCTCTAAACCGGGCTGTCACAGAGAGTGAGTCACACTCTGAATCCAGCTAGGAGGCAGCTCAGTGCACCCTGAAACTGCATTTCTTCAGAAACTACTACTCTCCGGGCCAGCCCGAAACAAAACTTCAAGCCAGTCAAGTGTGCCCTGGCCACCTTCCCAAAGTACACTTTTGCAACTCTTTTTGGCTCCTGAGCAGAAGAGGACCATTAGCTCCCCTTCCCCGAGACACGTGATATTTCCTGGTTGGTCTTATTGCTGTGACCTTTCTAAAGAGAATTAAATGTAGTCACCACCTCTATCCACATCACAAAAATATCTCCAAGCCCAGGACCCAATCCTGCATGGGAACTCTCTCCTGCATTCCTGAGGCGGTCTTCTCTACATCGCCACCGGCACATTTCAGAAGTGCCTCTAAACTCAGCAGACACAACTGATATCTTCGCAGCCCAGTCCTTCAACATCTCTAGTCTTCCTTGTCTTGGTTAAAACACTTCCATTCAACCAACTACCTAAGCAAAAAGCTGGGCACCATTCCAGGTTCCTCCTCTCAATCTAATGTAGGGAGGAGGCAAGAGAACTAAAAAGTTAAATAGAGCTATATTCAGAGACTTCAATATGCCAATCAGCCCTGCAGCCAGACCACGAGGAAACCTGCAGAACAAAGGAAGATTTCTTTTGGGGTTGCTAACAACCCATTTCCCCACACCCTGAAGGGAAACCCAGAAAAACAATCTTTAAGGGGCTTGAGAAAATAAAATCATTAATTTTCCATGGCTAAAACCATGGGGAAACTATGGATTAAAGCCTGGGAACTGCCAGCAGGCCTTTCACGCTATACATTCTTACCTTTTCACTGCTACACACTTAGCCTTCCTCACTGTATGTACATATTGAAGGAAAATGGGTAAACAAAGTCCTTAAACTGTAACTCACAGAAACCAAAGAATGACATATAAATGGTATCCCCTGAAACTTGGGCTTTTTTCACTTGTCTCGGCTTTTTGTCTTTGCTTTCACTAGTCTTTGCTTTTCCCCTTCTTTAATAAACTTTCCTTTTAACTCTGACTTTGGCATGTATTTGAATTCTTTTTTACATTCTCCACCAAGAACCCTCTTCTCTCTCAGTGCAGGGCTTGGTTTCCCCCGACTCAGATGAATTTGCCCTGTCTTGCATCAAATTCAGTCTCAAAAGCCTAACAATCACAACATTTTAATATCTTTAACTCGTTTTCCATTTAGAAAAAAAAATTGCAGCTCTCTGCCAGTGTTAATTTAATTTTACATAAATACGCTCGTTGAGGCTGAAGCAAATGTGACTGGTTTTCAATATGAAAATAAAATACAAAAACTGCTCTTGGAGTTATTTCCAAGCAGAACTTGTCTCTACGCCTAATGTAACAGAAATGTTCACATAAATCGGAGTCATCAGATGACTCTTCGGCTAACGACTGTTCTAGAACCATGTCAACATCACGTGTAGGAATGCTACATTTTCTAGGATTTGACATTTTCAGCGATCAAGAATTACTTTATTTTGTAAATGGAAATACCACTACTGAAAACAGAATATAAATAGAATGATGTCATTTGTTTCCAAAGACTATCGGTATACTAGAGCGATGTGAAAATAATAATAAAAGCGAGGTATTTCGGGGTAAACTTTGGGGATAAGGTTAGGACTGTAATCCGCGAGTTACCCCAGGGTAAATGCTGCTGCCACAAGGAGTATTCTTGCGGCAAACCAGAAATGGGTTAAATAAAATGTGTCTCTTCTCTCTACCCACATCGCCTCGTTATTGAGAAGATTCCTGGGTTACAAAGCTGATTTCCTTTTAGTTGTGATTTTTTTTTTTTTTTTTTACTATTCAGAAGAAGAAACTTTAAGTATTTTTATATTGGAAGTTAATTATTTCTACATTGAACAAGAGACAAATGAGGTTTTATCTGGAACTATTGAGAAATGGGACCACTGCTTCTTTCTTATAGGACTTTCTTCAAGGTACATATATCAACCTAAACAGAAAATTCCTCATAAAGTTTATATATATTCTCTAAACCAGATAGTACAGAATAGATAGATAGATAGATAGATAGATAGATAGATAGATACCATTAATCTGGGAGAAACTTGACACTAATTTCTGCCATGCAAGGCAGTATATTAGACTGTTTTATAGTTAGCCGTGTTAAAAGATAAACTGAGATGAATGAAAATTTGAAGAGTTTATTTGAGCAACAGTTGATTAGAATGGGGTAGTGCCAACCTGAAAGTGTTCTGGAGCTCTCTACTGACGATGGGAGCTGAGGAACTACTTTTATGCAGAAAAGGCGGAAGCAAAGCAAGGAAATTATTTGATTGACTGTAGCCTAAGCATTTGCATTATTTGGAAAAGCCTAATTGGCTGTTCGTTATTGGTTGTTTTTAGATTTTAATTTCTTAACCTTGAGACATTTACACCTTTAGGTTTTGGTTTGCTCAGTAGACTGCTAGGGTATTAGAACCACTTCAGTCTAGTGGCCTCCTTGTTTAATTAATTTAACAGTCCATATGCTGGATATCTTCTATTTCCCTTCTGATAGTTGGTCTCAACCTTTCACCATCCAATGTCCTAGGAGGTTGGCTGGAAGAGACTGCAGCAATGGGATCCTTTGCATTCTGGCTTCTGGTAGGATTTAACCACTGTAAAGAGATCAGAGTAGAGGGGTGAGGTCAGGGGATTTATTCTCTCCTCCTCAATTCCCTCACTTCCAGGTTGCTTTGAGTTGGCAGTCTCCCGCCAAGGGCCACAGCTTCTATCTGACAGCCTTCTTCACAGAGCTTCCCTCTCCAGGTTCCAGTAACCGCTTCCTCCCCTTGCCTCTTCAGGGCAGGGTCATGTCAGCTTCCCACAAGTGTGAACCCACAGTACTACATTATGCTCTGCTGGTTTTCTTAAATCTTACCTACACCTTTATAAATAGTTCGTTATTAAACCCGCCTCAAAACAACTAGTTTGAGCATATCATTTGTTTTCTGACAGGACACTGACTGATAGAGTGCCTAGAGTGGTCCTAGGAAAAAGACTTTAAAATGAGATTGTGGGATTGAGAAGTGCACAATAACATCCTTGTTAAGAGAGAGAAACCCGTGGCATGTGTTGGCATCACAATGACTCGGATCATCACAGGGCATGGGATGAAATGCAGGTAGAACATAAGTTGCTGAGAGAAAAATGTCTGGGACACATCACTGCTATGACAACAATAGTGCTGTGTCATGGTGTTGATCCTAAAGATTGTGGGACCAGCTGGCTTCTTCTGATGGCCCTAGAGAGCATACACAGAGAAAAAGAAGAAATTGGATTTTGTGACCATCCAACTCAAAAACATAAGTGGAAAATCAGAAAGAGTAAATGGCAGGGTTTAAAGAGTCCCTTATCTTATGCAGTCACAAAGATATGACTGAGGACCAAGAGCAAGCCTGATTTTAGGAGATGTAAAGTTGCAAAAACTACTAAGTGCTCAGCCTCACCACATCTCTTCACCTGTACAGGAGTATTAACTGGTGGTGAAGGAGTGGGAAGCTGAGCTATGGGAGGGGGCATTTCAGCAGTCAGAAATGAATCTGAGAACTTTGAACCCCCAAATCTTTCTAAACCTTCCTTTAAAGTGGAGCCAAACTCTCCCCGCTCTCCATCGTAAAGATGTAGCTTTCTGGGAAAGAAAATAATTTCAATGAGTGTACCTGGGATAGTTGCTTTAAAAAATGGATGCTTATTCTCCCAGGGACCCAGCTCCTCAAACTTTTCTTAAGTTCTTCATAGGAGTTCGATGCTAACAGAGCCCAGGGAGAAGTGCAATGTCTGTTGCAGGATTCTGAAAAGCATGCATACAAGTGATTTGAAAGAGTGTGACACCAGAAAAAGCTTGTTTGGCCTGCAATTATTGATCTGGGTACACTTACCCAGGAATTAGAATTTAACAAATTGGCTTCAGCACCCAGAAGTGGAGTTAACAGTCTACTGGATTTGGTTAATTGAAGCCTAGACTGAACAGTGACAAGCAATCAATGAGGTTAAAATGACAGAAATTCTCTGGTTTACTGGATAACTAATCTGGAAATATTGAACCAGATCTATTATGACCAACCTACTCAGCCACCTCCAACCTAACCTTACCCTCTAGAAGGACCTGAAAACATGTCATTCACCAAGACATTTAAAAATCAAGGTATTTATTGATGAGAGGGAAAGATATTTTTTTGGTGGAGAAGAGAGATAACCAGTGTCTTTCAAAAAGTCTATGGTAGCTACCTTCTGTAAGCCAATGACAACAGGGGGAGATGCCACAATACTTTCTGGTTTCAGCAGAAAATAGTGGGATCCCCAAATAGTAAAGGACAGGTAGTAGCCTAGAACAGAAAAAGTGAGCATAATTACTACAATAAGCTATAAGGACTCAGTTGTTATCAGAGGGTTTAGATTCACAGGAATGTAAAAGATTGTAACTGATTATGGAATCTCAAGATGTGAAGTGGATGGACGGCCGAAAAGATGCTGCCTGGCATTTATAGATGGAAAACTTCTAGGTCTGCTGGGCAGACATCTAACTCGAGTTGCTGTAGTGAGGAACTCACACCCTTTTATCTAGTTCCCACATCTAAATAAGTTCACAGGTCCAGAACTTCTTGGCTGAGCAAGAACTTTGAGGAAGGATCCTGCAATGTAGCCACAGATGTTTACCGTAGATGATCCTTCAAAGCTTTCCCAAAGGCACCTACAGTCATTTAAGAGAATAACTGGACACTGGGGAATGTGAGATAGCAGACATTCTGGAGTACTAGGTACTCGCTCCGAAGTGACCCTATTCTCCAGAGATCCAAAATACCTCTGTGGTCCTCCCATCAGAGTGAAGGCTTAAGGATGTCAGGGAATAAATGGAGCATTGACCCAAATGGACCATCCAATGGGTTCAATGGGACCAGAGATCCATCCTATCAATAGTTATCCTCTTAATCCCAAAATATAAGTAGAAATAGGTATATTTTATATCTGGTAGAATCTCCACTTTGGCTCCCTGGCCTATGAGGTGATGTCTGTTTAGATAGGAAGGGCAGAAGGAAAGCCTTTGGAACTGCCTCAACCTCTTCCAAGATCGTAAACCAAACACAGTACTACATCTCTGGGGTAATTAGCAATTAGTGCCACCAACAAACATTTGAGAAATGCAGAGATGTAATTTTTTTAACTTTTTAAAAATTGAGGTAAAAAACATAACACAATTTACTATCTTACCCATTTTTAAGTGTACAGTTCAGTAGTATAAAGTACATTCACATTGTTATGTAATTGATCTCCAGAACTTTTCCATTTTGCAAAATTGAAACTCTATAGCCCATTAAAAAACTCCCTGTTTCTCCCTCCCCCAACCCTTGGCAGCCATCATTCTACTTTCTGTTTCTATGAATTTGACTAGGTTAGATATCAGGGACAATATTCTTAACACATCATTAAACAGTCGCGTTTGCCCAATGCAAAAGCCAGATAGGGCACAAAAATGGCTATAGATTATCACAAAAAGTAGCAGCTAGTGAT
>NW_024351735.1:1433161-1441416 GCF_902729225.1 Pteropus medius
GAAGAAGAAGAAGAAGAAGAAGAAGAAGAAGAAGAAGAAGAAGAAGAAGAAGAAGAAGAAGAAATGGAGAAGAAATTATCTAAGAATTTGTTTAATGTTCCAGAACCAAAGAACATAAATTTCTCAATTGAAAATATTCACCAAGTGCCCAACACAGTGAATTAAAAAAACATACTGAAACGCATCATTATGAAATTTCAGAAGCCTGGAGATAAAGAGAAGATCTTAAAAGCTTCCAGAAAGACAAAACAATTAAATACAGAGGTTCAGTAATGAGGACAGTCTCAGACTTCTCAACAACACTGGAAACTGGAAGATAACAGATAATTGCTGTCAAAATTCTAAGAAAAAACATATCTAACATAGAAAAAAATGTATAGCTGATGAAACATTATTTCTGGGTATGCTTGTGAGGGTGTTTCTGGAAGAAATGTTTGAATCAGTAGACTGAGTAAAGAGATCTATCCTCACCAATGTGGGCAGGCATCATCTAATCCACTGGGGGCCCAAATGGAACAAAAAGGTGAAGAAAGGGAGAATTCCTTCTTCTTTTCTTAAGCTAGGACATCCATCTTCTGCTCTCCGACATCAGAGCTCCTGGTTCTTGGGCCTTAAGACTCAGAGTGAATTATTCCACCAACTTCTTGGTTCTCCAGCACTTGCAGACAGCAGACTGTGGGACTTTCGGTCTCCATAATTGCATGAGCCAATCCCTATAATTTATATATATATATATATGTATGTTTCTATTGATTCTGTTTCCCTAGAAAACAATGATTAATACCCAGCTGATTCTGAAATATTTTTCTAAGTAAATAAACAACTTTAGTGTATAAACAACTTTAGTGTAGAAGTTGTATATACACTATTTTTTCCTGATGCTTTGCATGCTATAATACATTCTTAGGCATTCTTAATGACTCAGAGTCACCTGTTATATTAAATAGTCCTGTCTCCAACTTTGCTGTCAGCTGTCACTAGCAGTTTCTTTTCTCTTATAACGTCCCTTCTAATTTGCTACAAAGCACTTGCCTCCTCAATGCAGTAGGCAGCACATCAGTCCCATAATTTGCTACAAAGCTTTCTTTTAAGGAATCCATTCTACAAGCTGATTCTACAAGGATGGATATTCCAAAAAGCCTCTCCGAGGAAAGGCTCACTCTTAAAAGAATGGTCGTTTTTAGAAAGAATTGGCTACATCTTGGAGCCTAGCCTCCTCACCATCAAACCCCACTCCAAATTCCATAGCTTTCAAGCCAAACTGTCACCTTTTTAAACTACTTTTAATTACTTCCTGCCAATCCCTCTTCCATTAGAAACTTGTTCCCCATACTCTTTTGCTTAAACTATTACACATTTACGTATTTAAATTAAAGTTCTTTTTTTCATCATCGATCAATCTTCCTCCAGTGAAGAACTGATCTCCTTTTCCCAAGAAACCACATGGTTGACAAAACAGACCAAAGGTCAAATCTTAATGCCTGCATTTCAGAGTTTAACCTCTCTGCTGGCTGGCTTGCTGTTGGGTTGCTCTGTAAGAGATTAGGTTCTCCAACCAGCATGCAGCTAAGTCTACTTGTCTTTTTACCAAAAATAAAAGTGCCAAATATGAACGTAGCCTGGAGTTTATAGGGGCAACATTAAAAACCACTAATTGAAACTAAACTGGAATTCATACATAGTCCCGGTAAACCTCCTCAGTCACCATCAATCTCCAGGTCAGAACTGGCTCTTTAGAAGCTTGTTGCTTTATGCCAAAAGCAAAGGAATGAATCTAAATGTACTCCAGACATCAGAGGACCAGGAACAATCTAAAACACAGACATGCCAGTTGCTGAAGTAAAATTTTGAACTCCCTGAGACCAAGGACGGGGCTTCATCCCCTGGTTTAAAGCACTGTAACAAAGCAAGAGTAACTTGACAAGCCGGGTGCTGAAGTTTCTGCCTGTTATAATCTTAAATTAGAAATAAGAGTTACACATTTCTCTGCATCTCTAGGCATTGTGAGGGTGATTCCTATACTGATAGATTAGAAATATAAACTGGTGTCCAGTAATCCCCTCTTATCCATGGTTCCATTCCAACGGTTTCAGTTACCAGTGGTCAACTGCAGTCCAAAAAATTAAGTGGAAAATTCCAGAAATACACAAGTCACACGTTTTAAATTGCACTGAGTAGCGTGATGAAATCTCATGCCATCCTGCTTCTTCCCACCTGGGACGTGAAGCACCTCCTTTGTCCTTTGTCTCATAGTGATAGGATCAACTGTCACAGTATGGTTACCAGGGTGTTTGTGTTCAAGTAGCCCTTATTTCACTTAATAATGGCCCCAAAGCACAAGAGTAGTGATACTGGCAACTAGGATATCCCAAAGAGAAGCCGTAAAATGTTTCCTTTAAGTGAAAAAGTGAATATAGTACAATAAGATATTTTGAGAAAAAGACCACATTTACATAACTTTTATTTCAGTATAATGTAATAATTTATCTACTTTATTATTAGTTATTCTTGTTAATCTTTTACTGTGCCTAATTTATAAATTAAACTTTATCATAGGTATGTATATAGAGGAAAAAATATAGTATATATAGGGTTAGGTACTACCCACAGTGTCAGGCATCCACTGGGGGTCTTAGAATGTATTCCTCACAGATAAGAGGGAACTACTATATGTAGAATTTCCTGATGAAATTTTCCCTTCAGACAAGGTCAAATTAGATAGTATAATTGATACATGAACATGGCAACATAATGGATAAGGGTAGTCTTCATTAGGGATCCACAAAATAACAAGGGAAAAAAACTTTCCAGAACCAAGAGTCATGGGCCCAGAGAGATAGCTAGAATCAAACCGTGAGAAAGTACCTATAAAGAAGCCATCTGGAGGAAAGGAAAGGACATTTGTCTGGCTTAGCGTCTGCTACAGAATCTTCTCCAGACTACGTAGGTAGATTTCTCTACTTAAGAATTTCTGAAAATTAAGGATACAAGACCAAACAAAATGTATATGAGAAAATTATAAGGCTGGATGTTACCTCTAAGCCATGAACTGTTTTTTCCTTATTTTACTTAAAGTAAGCATTTGTATCACATTTATTATGTGCCAAGCACTGTTTCTAAGAAGTTTACATTTGTAAAAATATTAACACATTTATTCCTTATAACGACTGTAGAAATAAACAAAGGATGCCCAAATGAGAACAAGCAGAGGCTGTTTATTCAGAGCTTGCTACAGCAAGGAAATCAGCCACCAACACTTGCGTCTGGCAAAGACTCAAAGGCAGGCAGGTGAGTGGGGAAATTTTACAGTGGGAGGGCAGTCTTCAAGTGTGCCCTGCCCAGAGGCGTCTGATGTGAGGAAGCTGTAGGAGGCTAGAAGCAGAATGTCCTAAATGATTACCTAAGGGAGCGTTTGACTTTTTCTGGTTGGTCCTAAGTTGGAAACAGAGAAAAAAATTTAGAAAAACTGTTATTTATTAATCAACTTCTGGCTGTTTGGGGCCAATTGTTATGGGAGTTATTGTGTGGATTCCGGGATTGTTTGCTAGAAATAGTGGTTTTATTTCCTGCATATCTGATTTGTAGGTGGTGCACGGGCTTCCTGGGCCGCTTCCAGCAGACAATGAGTTGGTTTCCTAGGCCGGTCACTGTGGATTGCGGGGCAGAGTTCTATTTTTATCTCTGGTCTGGCCGCTGTTCATCTGTATATTCAGCCTCTCACAACCCTACAGTATAAGTACCATTTTTCTCATTTTACAAATGAGGGGCGTGTGGCACAGAGACACAGTAAATGGCAGAGCAAGAATTCAAACTAAGGCATTCTGTCTACAGTCTGTGCCATCAGCCTTGCAAGCATCTACATGCAGTGTTGCCGTCTTGGTGTGGGGTCCGTTCTGGAAATTTCTTTTCTGTGAAAAAGTTTAAATCTGTTCCTCTACTCAGTCGTTTGGGGTCCTATCCACCTATTTTTGTGGCCCAGCCAAAGATGAGGGCTTGACTTTGGCATGGTAATGTGCCATTCGTGCTAATAATTTATAAAATAATTTTTTGTTTTGTTTTGTTTTGTTTTGTTTGTGATTGTCCTCCCTGCTAAGACTAGGGAAGGAGAATTTTTGCAATAAGTTCCCTGGAAGCAGGCTCTGAAACAGAGATTAGTATGCAGTCAGTTTGTTAGAGAAAGCTCTTGGAATCAACCCGTGGAAGGTAGCGGAGGGAAGCAGAAGTGGCAGAGAGAAGTTGAGTTGCGATGCAGCCTCAATGAAGGCCTCAGCCACCCCCGTGGAACACAGTGAAGCGGGAATGGCCCTTCAGAGTCAGCCTGCATTGCAACGAGGGCACATGGCCTTATATTCCCTCAGAAAACCATCAGGACTGCAGGCTGCCCCCAAGAACATCCTCGGCACTTTCCAGTGGGAGCTGAAGGCTGTCTTCTGCGAGCACTGCCCGCACCTGGGGGATGAGTCCTTCCCTGTAAAGGAGAATCAGCATCATAGCATTGACAACAAAAAAATAAGCATGGAGCATGTTTATGTACTGAAAATATCATTCTTAGAGAACAAAAGCTCTAAGAAATTACTCCTCAGAAACTACTAACAAAAAAAAAAAGTTTTTAAATGCCAATTCCTGCTAGTGTTATATTTGTGTGCACTAAAATAGAAACAGTTGAACTAATAAGGAATAACCCCTGAATGCTGCTGTGATAACCTTCAGGGTAAATGAACCAACAGAAGTACAAACCCAGAAATGGCAGGGGTGGTGGGGTGACCAGGTGGCTTTTTGCCCCAGCTTTTTCCAAAGGTGACTTGGGTCTCAGCTTGATCCTGATTCATCCCACTAACTTTGCAATTTCCTTAATTAAGATACCAATGTTAAGTGCATGAGACTTGGTGCCTGAACTAGAATTAGATTGGATCATGGGTTAATCAATAAGTTCCTTTGGATTTAAGAGCAGGTTCTCTACCTGTTCTAGGTTTAAATCTTATGATCCCTGAGCCCGAGGCCTCTCCCTTGAACTCTGGCCAACTCTGGAAAGAGGTTGAGAATGTTCGTTGAGGAGGAGAGGTTTAGGGAGGAGAAAGAAGGACAGGAGAAAAGAAGCAAAATAAGACTGATGCTTGCACAGTATCCTACCTGAGCACAGAGGACAGATTAGAAGACATTTCAAAATTCTTTCATCTTCATGATTCTAAGATTAAGTTGGCTTTGTAAGTAATTTCCTGGTAGAAATCCTATGTCCTTCTCCCTGCCCTGCCAAGGCTGGTTTTATACTAGAGAATAAAACATCGTTCTACCTATCAGTATTGTCTTGGAGAACACAGCAAAGCTTTATAACATTTCCTTCTAGTCTCTTTTAGGAAATAATCTACAGAAAAACACAAATCATACACTGAAACCAAACTCTCCCCACTAATAATAAAGCTTTGCAAGAGACAAAGCCGGGAAGAGTGACACCCCATAATAACTGAATAGTAAAAGCTGAAAGCAATCTTTTCAATTCACACTAAAAGTAAGACTGAAAAGGAATCATATATTTTTCAAGTGATTTGCTCTTTATAGCAAGGTGTTCAATGCAAAAAAATTAAATAAAATAAGTTTAACAGTTCAGAAAATAGCTTTGAAAGTTTATATACAAGAACATTTTCTCAAAATGTTTAAAATACAAAAACAAAAACAAAAACCTATATACCATTTGTGGGAGAAAACAGGCTATTTTCAAAGGTTAAAGAGCCCCCCAAATTCATCTATTAAATTTTCTAAATACCCTAATCGAAAATCCTTCTCTTTATTGCACCGAAAGATCCCTTCAGAATGTTTAGCATGCATTTATTCCAAAAGTGCATTACTCTGAGATTTGTCTACCTTTTTCACAGATCTCTTAGCAAAACATTCAGACTGTCCCGGCCTCCTTTGATTCAGATAGCTGAAACCTTTATAAGTTAAGGCAGGTTTTGGAAACTTGCTTTTTTTGACTAACAATACAGCGATTCTCTACATTAATTTTTTTTAAGTATAAGTCATTATACAAGAATGACTTAGCTAAAACTCAGGTAACCTGAACCACATTACATTGGAATGATGCTGGAGAGTATAATCCTTGCATTATGCAACAGGATTATTACTTCCTCTTTGTTCTATTGTTTGGAGTTCAGCCTGTAAAAGCCTAGAATTATATGAAATGATTAAAAGTAACTAAGACACATCATAGATATTTCACAGCAATTAAATATTAGTCATTCACACTAAGTTGTTGATTGTAGTCACTCCTGTACTTCTGGAGAGAAGTTTCTTATTTCTTTTCTTTTTTTTTTCTTTTTGGTGATAGAAAATCCTCCTTCCTTTTTGTAGGGGAACTTTCATTTTTTTCTATTAAGCCCTTGAAGTTTTTTTTTTTTCTTTTTTTACATATTTAAATTGAGAATTTCATTGAAGAAATTTATCAAATTAAATCATTTTAGCCAAGAATATGCTCTAACTTTTCACTAGGCATGGGGGACCATGGGGGGTGGGGAACACACTTCATAATCCCCTTTCCTTCTTACCAAACTCTGTTTCTAACACCATCACTGAAGCTGCCTCAACTGGGAATGACAACAACATCTGTAATGTGGCACATCTTATTTCTTTTTATTTAGTGTTAGGTGATAGTACTGTTGCTATTCCCACAGATAGAAAAAAATGGGTTTACTTAGGCAGACACTCCCCGGCCACCATAAAATATTATACAAAGCAAAATCCCAGTTCCATCAACATTCAGGGACTCTGGGATTTCATAGTCACTATGTCTCTGATTTAGCAAATTCACCTCAACAAGGTCCTAAAATTTTCTATGACCTGTTTCTATAATTGGTTCTATTTTGTGCCATATTATGAATCCCTAGGCAGGCATCGCTTGGCAGGAAGGGGCTCTCAGAATAGAGTGAAGTATCATATCATAGCTCCTCAGAAAATGCAGGAATAAATTGATGCGTGCAGTCTGTCACAGGCAGGAAGAGTAAATAAAAAATTATCACTTCAGTTGTGCTCCTGGTTTCTAAACGCCAGTCTTGGAGAGTGTAGACCCTTGCTGGGTTGGCGAAGGTGACAAATCAAGATTTCACAGGCCCAAGGCTAAGAATTTAATTTTCTTTTCCATCAAGTTTGAAGTGATATTGCTCTACTTTTCCTATGAGCACAGAGAAACTGACATGGATGTAAAAGAGAGAACTGGTTTGTTTCTGTGTTAGAAAATCCCTCTAGTTTTGCTTAGCAGGGGCTGGTGAAATTCTGGGTACGGTTCGTGTCGTACTAAATCAATACGATAACTAAGGCGCTAAGAGGGTGTAGAGGAGTCGGCATGAGTTTCGCTCGGGTAGATCCATGAAAGCTCAGTGGTGGGGATGACATTGGAATTGGGCCTGAGGGGAGAGCAGGGTTTCACTTGATGGAGAGCATTCTAGGAAGACAGGGCAGCATGAAAGTCCTGGGCACCCAGGCCAGTCACGGGACTGGGTGCAGATGCACATGACTTTCTGAACTCCTGGAAGACAAAATATCCTTCATTCGCTTGCAGTCACAAAAATAGCCTCAATTTGAAAACTGAAATACCTAGTCCTATATAATAGTAAAAGTTCCAAAATTTAGCTTAGTGTTACATTTTCTCCATCTTTTGCTGGCTTTAGTTCAGAAGTGGGGAAGTGTGTGTGTTGTTCCTCTGCCATCTGCTCTCTTTTTGGTAAAACCTGCCCTGCTGCAGATAAAGACCAAAAAGAAAAACCACAGCCACCCCCATCTCCTTGAGATCAACAGGAATGAGCAGGTATTCAATCTGCCATCACACCGCCACCCTAGCCCTCAGAAGCAGGCATGCCCTGCTGTTGGTATCAGCGGGGCCAAGCAGGGAGCTGATCTATTTCCCCTTGGAGAAAGCAGATGATACTTTCTGATTCCCCCACCATGAACGTGTCAGCAAGGTCCCGTGGAACTGAGCCTACGGCCCCATCCGGCAATAACAAGATTGAATGAGGCTGTGCAAAGAAGGGCTAGTTGGCACTGCTGCCCTTCTACTCCAGTGTCTGTCTGCAGGACGCTGTGGGGACCAGAGTCATCATCCCACCCAGCAGCAACTAGGTGAAATGAAGTGGTGTCAGGTGGTGACTACAACAAGGCCATGGTGACAGTGCCTCGCTTTTTCCAGAGTCATGTCAGCAGGGCTTAGCAGAAAGCTTAACATAAGTGGCCTTCCAGCTATACCTCAACAGGGGACAGCCTGCTAAAAA